>NW_024501459.1:24935122-25213885 GCF_017590055.1 Onychostruthus taczanowskii | reverse complement strand
TTTTTTTTTTTTTTTTTTTTGGGTTTTTGGGGGGGGGGGGGGTGTGGGCATTGCTGTTTATTTTTATTTTCTTAAACTAGATCCTATTGAGTTCTTAGAATGTGCATTCCTTTGTAGTATCTTACCAAAAACCCAGAATCATTAATATTAGGCAAATGCTCAAAGACATTTTGAAAAGGAGATTTTTAATTCACTTTATCCTTCTATTTACAGTTTAATTTAAATAAGTAAGAGTAAAATTAACCAGATCTTGAGGTCATTGTGAACTAATTAAAGATGCAAACAAAAACAAAAATTCCACAAATAGATCAAAAGCATTTAAAGAAATCAGACTTCAGTTATTGAACTGTTCACACAGGAATGCAATGTGTTCTATCTTTCTATTCTGAATTACATGCACTTGTTTACCTTAATGTCAGAGATAAATAAACAGCTGCAGCTTTCAGCCTCTTTCCTTAATGCATGCAACCCATTGTCTCAGAAATTATTCCTTAATGTGCATCTTAGCATTATTTTGCTAGGCAAAGAAGGTGAAAGACATAGAAAGCAAGAAAAAATCCTGGGCAGCTCTAAAGCCTTTAACTTGCCCATGTCTCTACCTGCTTTCTCAATTGTACAAGTTTTTGCAAAATCAGTATTCAGTTTAAAACCTGATTTTAAAGGGCTAATTTTAAGTTCCCTTTTATCTGCAGCCTCTAATTCTTATTATTGGGAGTTGGGTGGTTTTTACTGTCAGGGCATTCCCATTGCATAAGAAAACCAAGAATGAATCATGAAGCAAGAGGGAGCCAGCTGCAGTCTTCAGATACTTTTCAGTCTGTCAGGGGTCCCACACACCTATCACAGCACACACTGGTGTTAGCCAAGCACAAAAACACAGGCTTCAGAACTTCTGGGAATTACAGGCAGAAAATAGATACAAAATTCTCTGGAGCTCTAAACAGAATGGTAAGGTTGATGCTCGTGAAAACAGAGTCCAAACAAAGAAAAAAATCAAAAAAGATTCAGTCACAGATCACATTTGCTCCACCCAGGTTACCCAGGTCACCTCCAGATGTAGGACACAGATGCTCCCAGCCTGATACCCCAGGCACTGTGGAGGTCAGCCTGCAAGCTTGCCAGGGGAAGAGACAGGAGCAGGACACAGGCTGTCGCTAAAGAAAGTTCTCTCTGGCAAGGCTCCTCCTTTATGAAGAGCAAAACCCTACCTCTGCACAGGGTCTCCTCCACTTTCCCTCCATCAATAACCAGGGAGCCTCATTCTGCGCTGGAGAGGCTGGGATCTGGTGAGAAGGCAGCTGAGTGTTCAGTGGGGAATTCAAGAAGGAGAGACCTGATAGATCTCAGAGAATCTGCAGGAAGGGAATCTGCAGGTTCAAATCACCCCCTTCCACTTAGAAGGGATTTAGGGAGGTCCCCTGGAAAAGTTCTGAGGGCATTCAGGCAGCAAATTGATTCAAGCATGTGCAATGGCAGGGCTCCTTCCTTGAAGGGAGACCTGAATCAGCTTTCTTGGCAGCACACCCAAGAAATAAAGGGGTATAAATACCACCTCCTCTACTCACGAATTGCATTGACAGTGTCAATTGTTACAGTGTCCATATTCTAAATTTATATTTTTAATTGTGTTTAAGTGACTTAGACTTGATCAGAAGAACAAAGAAATGTTATGAGTGAGAAAGGCTTTGTTTACAAAGCCTGACTGACCAATCTGCTCAGCTTCCCTGCCAGTGACTTATCCCTGCTCCCTGCTGTGAGTGAAACTCCGAAACTCCTCCAAACTCAAAGAACCTAATGCATTTCCTCCTGATTCATTTGCCCCTCACTGTTTTACACTCCAAGCCTTGTTATGGGCAAAAGGGAATGCACCATGTAGCTCAGCAGCTTGATATTTGCTGTCAACCACATGCTGATACAGGCTCTCGCCTCCCCAGCTGTGGCACCACAGACGCACAAGTGCCTCTGGCCCATGGTCTGAGCCCCAGTGTGCTGCACTCAAACCCCACACACACAGTACAGAGAACAGAGAGCATACACCCGGGAAAAGAGTATTGGAGTTTAATGAGATGACAGGACAGACCAAGCTGGCTGGGCTAAGGGCATGGCCAGACACATGTACTGACCAACAAACTGTTCACAGGCAGCTGGTCCCTTATATCCTCTCGCACAACCTCAGTTTACTCTTCCCAGCATCCCATAATGAATTCCATCCTCCAGGACAGGGAATCTCGCAAACAGTCTGTGCAGGTCCCAGAGAGTCACATCTCTGGGGACTCACAATGCTGGGTCTCCCCTGACGTGTGGGGTTGATGCTCCTGGGACCGCACTGAGGGGCTGGGGCTGCACTCACATCTCTGACTGGGACACTGGGACTCCCCAGCTGCCCTCTGCTCCCATACTCCCTTTGTGGAAGGAGTGATCCTTTAGCACATACTCTAACAAATACCAGCACCGCCAGTGGGAAGCATTTTGACTGATACTGAATCAAAACAGGTTGATGCCTTGTAGTCATTTATTCTCCCATTCTTATACAGCAGAAATTTAAAAAAAAATTATAAAAGGACTGACAGAACTCTCTCTGCTATAGAGAATAATGCTTAAAAGTAGAAAAAGAAGACTGGAGTGGAAGGACCTGCCATTTGTTCACATGCGCCCCCACAAATTGGAAACCCTTGGCAGTACTGGTGAGGCAGCCAGGCACAGCTAACTGCTAGCCAATGCCCCTGGATAAAGGGGTCTCATATGGCACCAGGCATCTGGCCCAGCTGTGGAGGAAGGACTCTGAATCACCCAGTGATTATGAGCATCTGTGAGGGCGTCCATGAAAAACTATTGTCCCTCTTCACCCATACCCAGTTCCCAGCTCCCAAACCTGTGCTCCTTTATGTGGCAGAATAGTTGCTGAGATGGAAAAAATGGAGCTAAGCACAACCAAATGGACAGGCTTAAAGGAGCCTTTTCCAGGAGACACCAGAAGGGAGCACTTAGGAATCACATCCTAATTTTAAAAGGGCATAAAATGGGCCACTGAATCCCAGGAAATGGGCAAGGACACTCAGCAGCCAGGCCAGGCTTGCTCTGAGGAACAGACGCGGTGCTATTTAGTGAAGATTTTAATACATATTTCTGAGTTTTGGAGCCTAAAGGCTTGTTCCTCTACAACCTTTGTGGTTGTGAAAGGACACCCAGTGGAAGTCATGCTGCCAGCTGTACTAAAGACATGCTTCAAAAACATGCTGGACAGGATACAAATGGAGAGAATCGCAACCAGGGTGATTCAATGCTGGCTGCACATCTTTTCTCAGCTGCCAGTAGCACAGGGTCTGAGTCAATGGGCTGCAACAGCCTGTCTTGTAAATAATCCTCCACGTTTTTCTCTGCTGCAGAACTATTTAAAGAGGGGAAAAAAAAAAAGTGGTATAAGATAGTCTCTCCCTTATAATAAACACACTGTCTCCTGTGTCACTCCTGAGGGTATGTTTCTGTGGTGCAGAAGTGTATTGGGGTGTCACTGTCCTCTTGAGTGATACCAAAAAAATATTTCAGGTATGATGTGTTTAGAAGATTTTGAATTGAATTAACTACATCTTGGTATTCCCTTCTGAGAAGATAGAAAACAGGATATTTCCAAACATAAGCTCTGGATAAAATGCTATAATTTAAATTCCCTAGTGCTCCAGAGACAGCTGGAAACAGCCTACTCTTTTGAACAACTCACAACACAGATTTTTTTATTATGGAATTGTATTGGAAAGTCTGCATCTTGATAATGGAGCTGCGCTGACTCTGGGGTGCCTTTGAACACAGACAGACAAAACTCCAAGAGATGGGGAGAAGGCACTCTTACAGCAACCATCACAGAAACATTCTCCTTGGATTTATATTTTTGCTTCCCCTGAAAAAGGCTTTTAGGCCATTTGTGACCTACTGCTAAAAGGAGCTGATGTAACTGCAGAGAGCAGACACAGCATCCAGTGTACCTCTCTAGGGCAGGACTCAGCTGCAAGGTCAGGCAGGGCAAAGCTATGGCAGGGCTGGAAAACAGCACTCTAGTTTAGCTGAGGTAAAAAACAAAGCTTCACATCTGCACTTGATAATGCTTCTGTGCTCGTGGGCGAGGGTGGGGGTCTCAGGTAAGGCTAGCCAAGACCACTAAGGCTCATTGAGGCACCTGGGCTCTTGAGACCATTCTCTGCTGGCTGTCACCTGGGAAACGGTGTGGCCTCTCAGAGAGCTTGTGTCATATCTGCAGCTTTTCATAAATATCTTGGGTACCCAGTGGGTCCTCAGATATTAATGGCCACCTACACATAGCCAGCTGAGCTACACCAGTCAATGTATGGGATTTTTCAATACATTAAGAGGTCAAAACACACATATCACACACCTGGTGTGTACATTTTACAGTACAATGTCTTGGCTATCTGGGCTTGCAGCCCAGACTCACTTTGGTTTGGCATAGCTGAAGAGAGAAGCACTATTGCTCCCAGAATGAATTTTAAAATATTTCCACTTTGAGGAGACAGATAAGCACAAAATTCTTATAGAAGATCAATGTTGCGAGGAGTGAAAACTGCTTTGGTGCACTTCTGAGGTGCGCCACTTTGAAATGGTGCAGGTTCAAAGCTCTCTAAAACACTCTGAAAACGCCTTTCTTTAAGGCATTGCAAGTCAGAATTCAAAAAATGCTGTGCATTGACATTAGGTCAATATTTCTTTAAAGAGCCTGGCTTAAGCCATCCCAGCATATCTTCAATTTCAAAAAAACTTGGATGTTTCAATTACTGAAATACTTTACAGGCACTTACCGTTTTTACAGTAATTATGACATTGTCGATGTTATGTTAATTCTCTTCTGCCTCGGAAGATTCTAATTGTCTTTGGTTTTTATTTAACAATATGTGTTCCCAGGACATTCCCTTGATTTACTTTTTGTCAATTAAATTTTCTCTTTTCAATTTATCCAAAACTCTATGTGAGTACTTCTTAATTAGTTTTAATTTCATTTTAAGATCCACCAGTTCAAATTGTCTCCAAGTACTTAATTAAATTTCATTCTCAGGAGACAGTTATTCTGTCTAGATTTTGTAATAGTTTATCATAGGCTTTATAAAAGACTTGATAATAGTTATTCAACTGCACAGGACTGTGCGATTTCTGTAGAAATATGACTTACATACTTTTATATCCCATAGCTCTAAAAATTAGTTGTTTCCAGTTGCTACAAAAATAGATTAACCCGATTTTAAATATAGGTGGGGAGTACCAAAACCAGAGTTTCACTCAGTTTTTAAACAAAACCCACCAAGAGAACCCTTGCCAAGAAGAGGCAAGCAATGACGAACTGCGTTTTTCTGAGGGTCTGTGTTCTCACAAGATGGTTTGCTGAGAGTTTCTTTCATCCTGGAGGATTTGCTGAGCACCAGCTCCAGCCTGCACAGGGCTGGGGTCTCTCCTCTCCCTGGGGGTGGAAGCCCCTGCTTCCAGGCCTGCCACTTTTGCAGGATGGAGTCTGTTTCGTACCTGGCACCCTAAGGAACAGGTGAGTGTGTTTACCTTTTTGGAGCACTTTGATGGTGGTGATAAGAAAGACCCATTCTTTCCCACCTTGTGAATTACAGATTAGGCTACATCTCTTTGCAGGTACCAGTCATTTTAGAGAAAGACTGGGGTTCTACCGCAAGTGTCTAAAAAGCGTACTAGTTACCCTAATGGTCATTCTACTGTCTCCTAAAAATTAAGTACTGTGGAGACTAAACCACACATGAGGTAGTGAGTAGATCTAAACATTTTCTCTGCAGAGCAGCTTTTCCTGCCTGAAACTGGAACACAGAAACAGCATGAGTAACATTGGCCTTACCCCTTCAAACCTTCATTTAGATACTTTTATTTAAAAAAAATAAATCAAGTATATACTGAAGATGAAGTAGCTTCCAGAAAACATTAAATAAAACATAAATATGCTTCTCAACTATCTGTATAATATTCACATTAGATTTTTCTCAGCACAGTGAGCCTCTTCTCTCACCTGGAGTTTCTGGATAGAATTTAATTTCCCAAACTATAAAGGTAAGGTTCAATTTTTGCCAGCTGTTTCTACGCGTGAAGAGGAATCAAAGTATTCAGTTCAGGACCACCTGGAAATGAGCATCCACTACTCCTTCTCTTTACCGCAGAAAATTTTTGTGGTCACAATGTTTCTTCCACTGTTACTGGAAACTTATAATAGAAATTTTGGATTTCTGGAAATATCTTGTCTATTGCATAAGTTGAGAGACTCATTAAAATGGATTAAATTCCATTTATGTCCATATATCACTGCTTCTCTTTCATTAAGCCTTTTTGAAAGCACTTGGATAAAGTTTTGGCTGTAAAACTGTAAGTCTTCCCATGAAATTTATTTAGAGAGAAAGAAATGTCAAGTGTCTCCGTCTCTCTGGGTGCCTCCCAGTGAACCCCGGCCAGCCCCAGGTCGGCAAACAGCGGGGGGGCAGCCCCGAAGTGACCGACAGCGGGGGGACACTCTCTGGTGCCCCGAGGATACTGAGGGCAGCTAGGCTAGTCACCTTTGCAGCAGAAGAGACAAAGGAGACATCGGTGGAGGGTAAAAGGCCGACTCTAAGCAGGGGGCCAGTCCAAGGTTTATTCGGAGCTCCCCAGGGGGCCCCACACCTCAGTGATGCCCCGTGCTCAGAGTAAGACAAAGGAATCTCAAGGTTACATTTAAAGGGGGGGAGGAAACCAAGGGTGGATACATTTGCTGACCAATAAAGACCCTCCAGGGATGCAGCCTTAGGGGATGGACATTTGGGATAGCGTATAACATCATCCTTGGGGGGCTGACCCCTGGCTTCGGGCTAATCACTTGACGGCTTTGACCGAAAGATCTAGAATAGAGGGGATGGAATGCTGAGTGACTGACAGAGAGCCAGGGCGGGGATTTGGGGGATGATCTCAACACAGGAGAACGGTTACACAGGTAGAGGAAGTGGGTACAAAAAGGGGTACATCAACTGGGGAGAATAAGGGGATACAAAATCAAAATTATTACAAAGTATAAAAGCACACTACAACAGTCAAGTCCAAATTTGGGCAACCAAAGTAACGGTACTCACACAGGTGATTCAGTTTAGTAATTTAAACAGTAGTTTTTCAGATAATGTTTTAAATTATAATTCTCCTCTTTCCAGAATCTTCCAAATTACACTCACAGGCTGTGTAAAGGGATAGCATAATCTGAAAATGATGTAGTTTCTGAAACCAAATAAATATCCAATCCTTAGAAAGCTTTGTGCATTCCTGCAATAAATTAAATTCCCTTAATTTATCTGTAGTGACTCAACCACTGGAAGCAGAGAGCAGCGAAACTATTATACAAAGGCAATAGTCAATCCTCCTTCAGATCTCTACAGCTTCTAAAATAGTTTTTAGTATCTGTCTCCAGTTCATACAAAGAGAAAAGAGAAAGAAACAGCAAGATCTTTCCACCTCTGCCTCACCAATTTCTGATGTTCTATGGTGAGGCTCAAGAACCACTAGATGAATCCTGGGTAAACGTGCTATTTCTACTGTTTAA
The DNA here is from genome assembly GCF_017590055.1 of Onychostruthus taczanowskii. NCBI lineage: Eukaryota > Metazoa > Chordata > Aves > Passeriformes > Passeridae > Onychostruthus > Onychostruthus taczanowskii. Next base: position 25,206,309 of record NW_024501459.1, on the reverse strand, counting down.
CAGTAGGTGAGGAAAACAACCTTAATCTACAGCACCTCTGGATACATCATTATTACAGATATTTTCACACAGTTTAACATTTTCAGTGTTACTTTAAAAAAAAAAAAAAACTGAAGAAACCTGACAAAGCATTTTACAGCAAAATGAATTCTTGAGTTTAATTAAACCTCACACAGTATGTGGTCTAATTCCCATTGGTGCACTGGTTAAAACTCCCATCACCTGTAGCTGTGCAGATTTAGTTAGGTGTGGAGCATCTTTGATGTCTACAACCAGTAATGAGGCTCAAAGTCAGAGGTCTGGCTTCCCAAAATTTCTTCTTTTTTTATTTAGGAGGGAGTGCTTCATTTCTTAACCACTCTCTGGGCTAAGCCTGACTTCTCATCTGTTATTCACAATCCTTTTCAGTACTTCCTTTGTGGCACAGCTTTATCTGCAATGTACAAAGGTCAGTCTGTGATCCTGCTCCACTCTCTCCCTAGTCTGAATTATAACAAAAGGATTTTCATCCAATTCTCACACTGAAACTTTATAACACATAATTAAGAAGTTTTGTTGTGCAACTGCTTGTAAGTAGATCTTGACAAACATTATTAAACTGACTAATTGGCAACACAAATTTCTTATTCAAGTGCACAGGAAGATATCTACCAAAGTGATAAATTGTTAGTTTGATGTCCACAGGGAATTTTCCACAGTAAGCCTAAGTAATTTCTATAGTTTGAGCTGTTCTGAATCACAGTGACGTTTGTGTGCAATGGCATTCAGAAGATTGTCAGCTGGGATATACATTCCTCAATGAAAACATGATTAATCAGAACCTCCTATGGTAAAGCTGAATTAAAAGAATCACAAAAACATCAAGGTTGGACAGGAGTTTTAAAATCATCTAGTCCCACCATCAACTCAGCACACCATAATCACCCCTTAACCAGTCCCAAGTGCTACATTCAGACGTCTCTTGGACATTTCCAGAGAAAGTGACTCCACACCTCCTGAAGAAGTTATTACCACTTGTTAAACACCCCATGATGGGGTGCTGCTTCTCAGGAGGTGATCCTGACTCCATTTAAATTAATAGAAGGTTGTGAGAACAATGGGAACTAACCTCCTTCCATGGTTTTAAAAACTGATGTGGATGGAAATGTTGTTTGGATGTAATTTCAGATTGCAGTTGGACACAATGCTAGGTCATCTCATTGAGGTTTCCTTCCCCACAAAATGTTGGACCAGATCATCCTTGAATTTCCCTTCCAACCTGGCCTGTTCTATGATTGTATGAAGCTTCAGCTTAGCTTAATAGTAACATAGAATCTTTGAACTCAAGAATTTACTTAAAAATATTTAATTAATCCTTTTCTCCTCATATAGCGTAACTTGCTTTATTAATAATAAAACAACTAAGTTTCACTGCACAAAAACTAACCAGAGAGAGTCTGGCTATCTCCCAAGACAGAATTTTCAATCATCCAGAGAATTCAGTCACTAGAGGAAACACGTGGAGTTGCAGGATGCAAGAAGGATGTCTCTATGTATTGTCCATGACCTTTTAGAAATGTGGCCACTTTGAAGATTGCATTCTTCAAACTTAGCCAAAGTTTGAAGCTTCAAGCACCAACTAGTCCACTGAAGGACAGTGTTTTTTCTCTTCCTTTATCGATGATGAAGGTTAAGTACAAAGTCTAGAGAAATATTTCTCTATTCATGTAGTTTGAGAAGAAAAAGTATAAAGTAGTCATGTGGCATCACTGTGTCAGTCATGAATATACAGGCATCTGTACTGATTAAATAACAGCATAAATAATTTGTATATTGTATGTTACAGCTTCACCAGCTTTCAGTCCATTTGTGATAGCCAGCCTCATTGAAAAAGAAATGGCAGATCACAAGGGTAAATCACTGGGCCATAAGCAGCTGTTTATTCAAGTAGTACTCTAATCCACAAATGTATTCCATCTGTTCTGTAAGAATTGCTTAAGAGTAATCTCAGTATTGTATTTGACTGGTATTATTTTCTTAAATAAATCATAAAACTAAATTGGAATTGTAGGTGCTTTCCATTTAGGTAACATTACAGTCATTGAACCAAACCAAGACCAAATTTATATTTTGAAATGAAAAATGAAGAAATGAAACTTTGTCACATTAACAACACCATTTTGAATGCTTATATTATTTGAATTGTAAATACTGACTAATGCAATTAACAGATGCAGTGGTGTATAATGCAATTTCTGCTTGGCAGTGTGTTAATAGACATGTTCTTCTGCTCTGGTACAGCTGACAGCTGTTCAGGAATCCCAGGAGCATTAAAGAGAAAAAATAAATCATCCTTAACACAGAAGGCCTTTCACATTCAAAACACAAAAGTTATTAATTTCCTTATAGCTAACATGGGGATATGAACAGTGAAAAATGTATCACTATTATAAAATACCATAGAATACCAGCTTTGAAGGATCCTCAGGGATCATCTTCTCCAATATTTAAATTATTAGTATGCATCCTCACATCTTCCTAATGCCACAGTTACACATTCAGCTTATTCTGGCCACATGAAATAATCACACCACCAGATTTTCAGCAGGGTCAACTGACATAATCCCACTGAAATTAGCACTGCTCTCCTTCTGGCTTTAGGAAAGGACAGATGAACATAGTTTCTCCTTAGTGCACAATTACAGAGGCAATGGTAGTTCACACTGCAGTATTCATGTGAAGTAATTGATAAAAGATTGGTATCTGAGATACTCCTGTGTGGGTACAAAGCAGTCAGTAGTGCTTACTCTGCAAGACAGACCCAAGGGAGGGCAGATATGAATATTTATATTAAGATTTTTATAGGCTGGCAATGAACAGCCAGCTTCTGCATGTGGGAACTCTGCTGTCACTGCAGCATCTCTGTCTCAAGGTGCTCGAGCAAGTAATGAGCCAGTAACAAACTGCTCTGATTGCCTGGTGCCCTTTTCCATTCTCCCAAACTTCAGTTTGCTTTTAGCTTCAGTAGCTTCACTTAGGCACCAGGCCAGTGTTGGATAAAATGTATTTTACTGAATATAGGAAATGCTCCATGGTATGATTAGGACACTGATAACCATTCGTTGTCCTGTACACCAGGAGTATGAGAAGGATGTGAGTTTATGGCCACCAAAAACAGGGAGCACAGAGCAGCCTGGTGAGGTCTGCGGGAACAAGGCAGAAGGTTCAGAGCCCGGTGCAGGGAACGCCAGGGATAAAGCAGTGGAGCCAGGCAGGCCAGGCCTTGACAAGCTGAGGAAGAAGAGGCAGTGGCCAAGGGCACGGCTCAAGATAAAGACTGTCTCAGCAGCAGGGACAGAGCTGGGCTGTCTGTGAGTTCTGGGGCTCTTTGCAATGATGGATTTGTGCTGGCAGCAGCCCTTTCCTGAGCTTATACAGGGATGACCTGGCCCTAGCAAGGGCTCTTTGCAGATGCATCTGTATGCTCTGAAAGCTGCTTTGACAAAGAGTCCTCCACATTCATGAAAACTTATTTAGCTACTGCTATTGTTAATAACAGAGCAGGAAAATCCTGGTAATGAAGAAAGTCCATTGACTTTAGCAGGTTTCCAGTCTGGCTGAAACTGCTTTCAAACCAGTGTGAATATGTAAAAGAGGAGGATGTCCAGATCAATCCCAAGGGAATAGGGCACTTTGTGATTCATGTGTATTCCCATATAAATGATCTCACTTGCTCATTAAAATAACAATTTTTCATACTTGGCTTACCTATAGATATATTTGAGTTTCAGTCATAATGAAAGAAGTAAAATTCAGTATGAATATCTTTTTCAGCACACCACCTGGCTTTTATTTTCAGGCAGTTTTTACCAAAATGGAAACATGACTCTTTTTTTAGTGAAATTGTATTTAAATATTTAGTAGCTAAAATCCTTTAACCATTCTTTCTTTTTTATTTTTTTCTTCTCTGTGCTGACATTTTTTAACACTTTCTTGAAGATTAATAAAAGATCTTTAATTAAAGATTTTTTTAAAAAATTTAAAGTATTCAGATACATAAAATAGATCCCAAAAGCAAAACTGTGATCAAAAAAACACCAAATATATGCCAGTCTTTGTTTAAGATCAACAGAGTCTTTCCAGGCTATAAATCACAGGAAAGAAACATCATCCTGAAACAGTGATTAGGGCTGAACTTCTGGTTTCAGATGTTCCCCCGCTGTCAGCATTTACAACCAGCTGCTCTCTGCTCATCACACAGGCTGCTCTAGGGCTCTCCTGTCCCCTGGCAATCAGATCCCAACCAGGGAAGAAAAATCCCTCTTCTTCAGCCAGATCCCTCTGCCAGCCCTGGCAGCTGTGCTGACAGAAATCAGGCAGCAGTATGGGAAAAGGGAAGCAGATGTTAGGGTGGGGGCTAACAAAAATCTCTTGGAACTCCAGAAAATTTTGTGTATGTATAGCTGTACTTTTGTATAGATATCCATATTTTATAGATACCTAAACCTGAGTTTTCTGATAGAATCTTTACATCACTCTGGCCACATAAAAGTGTTGGAAAGAAAGTACACATAATTTTCATGGTATTTTTGTTTCCAATATGAGGGCTTTTTTTGTGAAAGAACTTCATGCACATTACTGTAATAAAAAGAATGCCAAAGGTTACTGGAGAGCGTTTCACTTCAGCTCTCCTTCCATAGGAGTACATAGAACTACAGGGCATCTTGAATCTGCAAGAGAGTTTTGGGTCCACTGGAAGGCTGGGGACAAAAAAAAATCTGTAAGAAAAACTAAGAAAATACGGGAAATCAGAGAAATCTCTCCTTAAAATTCATTAAAATCTGATATATTTAAAGGAGAAATGTGGTGTTTCCAGCCAGTTCTTACACTAGAGTTATTGGAAACACTCAGATCAAAAGTAAACCTCAGAGCATTTAACTTGGGCAGACCAAGAGGAAACAATAAGCTTCACACAGCCCCTTGAGGGGAAAGCAACTGACACACTCAAAATTTATGTGCAAAATCAAGATACTTTTTCAAAGCTGTCAGGTTTTTATCTCAAGACTATGCTGCCTGGGTGAAATTACACGCATTTCAGGTGTAAAGCAATAAACTTTAAGTCAGGCTGTATTAAATATTTCAGAAGGTCACCTGGCAACATTCACTATTTACACCTCATTTTAATTTAATTCTGGGCCTTATGGTGGACCAATTTTGTAGCATGGCTGAGGATCTGAAATAGCTGATGTATAATTTCTACCACCTAAAAGCCATATCAAAGCCTTTCAATTTTTAATAACTCTGATATAGTTAATAAATCATCAGCCAGTATAGGAACAAGGATACTATAAAACATAGAGGTGCATGTAGACAATGATTTGCTTCTTGTATTACAGTTAGGATTTCCTTGTACATATTAAAAGAACAGAAAGATGAGTTTTAGCCAAGTACAAGGATATTTTATTGGAGTTACCAAAAACCTTGACTCTGCCCTGCCCTTAACACTTGAAGGAATTAAGATGAACAAAATAATTTTCTTCTTGAAAATCAGTGTCAGAAGAGTACCCTTTTTTCACGGCCTTGCCCCAGAGGCTACTGATGCAATTGCATGAAAGAGTCAGAGAAAAAAAGAAAAAAGCATAGCAGAAAGTGGAATTCTAGACAGGCCCATTTCTATTCCAAAGGGAAAATATGTCCAGAGCTAGCCTTCTTCCCAACAGCTTCCAAAAGGCTAAATTCTCACAATAGCCTGCTCTCATCCCCCAATTTCTTCTTCGTCTGAATGATGAAGTTGTTACCTTGGACAGGAAGACCCCTTTGAAGGCAAGAGGAGTCCAACTTCTAAACTGTGTAAGGACATTCCTACTTTGTGAGAAAAAATAGACAACACAACACCACAACAGTATTTGTCTTTTTTTATTTTATTTTATTTTATTATTATTGGCTATGGAAACCTGATTTGATTTAGAGTTTGCAGGAGTGTTTGTCAGTTTTGTGTTTTGAGAGGCTGAGAAAGAGCCCAGGGGCTGGAAGGGAGATGTCCTGGAGCAAAGACAGAGCAGAGAAGGATGTGTCATGGGCCCAGGTATTCCCCAGACACTCACTCATGTCTGTTCCTCTTCAGTGGTTGCCATTACAGGTTAAACAGACAGTGTGCAACACAGCTCAGACAAGACACAGTCACCTGCTTATTCCCAAATGGTGACTTTTGCTTTCCCTTCCTCCACACCCCTCAGTCTAGAGAGCAGCCTTGGGCCATGAGTTCCTCTACTTTCATCCACAGCAATGAGAACTGCAGGAGATGCCAATGTCCTCTTCCTCGTAGATTCTGGGGGCCATGCACTTCATTTGAGTTGTCCAATCCCCTGCATTCACTGAATCAAAGTGCCTAAACTGGGTTTCTGAATCACCATTCCCAAGCTTGCTTACGAAATTAATCATCAAAGTGAGAGAAGACTGAAATTTGGGGTGAGATTGATTCCTCTAAAGATGGTCTGAAGTCTGGGGTTTCCATTTCCTTGAAAATTCCCTTGAAATGTGACTAAGGAGTCCAGAGAAGCACACAGGAACCACAGAGGAGTAGTTCTCTAATAGGATTATACTCATCTATTTGTTTGTGTGACATCAAGGGGACAGTAAATTTTTAAATCACAAGATTTTCTTGGTTGACTCAGTGCATGATGAAACCTCTAGAATTTATATTAGAGATTACAAGTTGCAATGAAGCTTAGGGCTACTGTAATCCTAGCTGCTTCACCACAGAGAGACCTTTTCTCTTCTTCAGGTTGATACTCCTAAACTTATTGGAAAATTGATTTGTAATTGGATTAACACTGCTTTCACAGTGACAGGATACCAGAGGCCTCTCTAAGTATGGAAAGGCAATGAATGAGCCTGGGAATCTATGATTAAGCAATGGGAATTCAGGTGAAATGTGAATATGTAGTTGATCACTAAAGCACACCTGCAAGGAAAGCAGCAAGCCTCTGAGTTAGCTCTGGAAGCCATTGTAGAGGTTACAGTTGAGTAGAAGGCAATGTTCAGGTGACTGCCCTGAATCACATGCAGTTCCATGTCCTGAGATATCCAGCAGTCAGGCTCTGCAATCTGGGTATTTGCTTTTTGAGAAGCTGCTAGTTCCACCCCACAACAGCCTCTGGACAGAAGCAGCACCAGTGAAGGGTGCACACTGAAGAGCTGATGTGCTGAAATGGTGCCTGACCACCTGTTTAGGCAACATACCAAGAGCCTTCATTCCATATCCGAGAGGGTCATCCTCTTCTGAAACAGACTGAGCAGCCTGGCTTCTCTAGGCCATGCCATTTTGCAGCTGACTTAAGTCAGAGACAAGGGATCAACTAATCTCAAAGTTTCATCTCTCTCTCAAATGTCTTTGTCAATATGAATCAAAGCTCCTACTTATTATTTCACAAGAATGAAACTTCAACTGCAATTCAAATGTGTACATTTCACTAATTTTCACATCTTTACCTTGTAATCTTTAATGTTAAAAAAGGCTTAAAAATAAAAGTTAACTTTAATCATAAACATAAGTCCTTCCACAGTTAACAGCTGTTTCAATTATTTGTTGCAGCAATATTTATGCACTCCTATGATAGTTAGTATGCACTCCTATGAATATTCATTTGGTTTCTTCGTTAAGGAAATTTATTTTAAAAACCATATTTACAAACCTTATTCAGAAGGAAAAAAAATATTTCTGTGCCTTCAAAGTGTAAATTAATGTGTTTTAATTGCCCATTAAATTATGAGAATTATTAGCTATTGCAATAAAATCAGCTTTCAGTAACTTGCATCTCAAATTAACTTCTGAAGAAGCTCATAATTTAATAAATGTACATATCCTGCTGCTGAGAAGAATACATTATTTCTTCATCAAGCATTTATTAACATAGGGTTCATAGCATCATAAAACTGCTTGGGCTGGAAGGGATCTTAAAGATCATCAAGTTCCAAACCCCCACCATCTTTCACTAGACCAGGTTGCTCCAAGTCCCATCCAGCCTGGCCTGGAAAGCTGCCAGGGAGGGGGCATCCACAGCTTCTCTGGTCTAGTAATTCTTTGCCAAAGGATTTTTTTATTAACAACAAATTGCTATCTGAAAAAAATCTAATCTGAAATTTTGACTTGTATTCATACATATTATCTACTCTGTTGTGTGTATACATATGTGCACACATGTGCATTTGTATACATACTGGTCTATATTAAATTCTCCATCAGTGACAATAATTTTACCATTTATTTCATGTTGCTGGATATTTATATATGAAGATATTTATAATAGCATAACTAAGTGAAGCACATAGAGACTTCATATCCATCTGTCTTGCTATCCATCTGTCTTGCAAAAAAACCTGATTTATACTCACTGAGAGATTACAAATGCAGAAGAAGTTGCCTTATGCGATTCAGTTCTTTATCAACAACTGCCTGGTTATTTTTCCAAAGAACTAAGAGTGAAATTATGACTCTTCAAAAATATTTCCCTCAATTCTTTCTAGCCTCTGAAGGGATTTAAGATAACCTTGTGAATTTTTTAGCACACCAAGCCTCACAGCTTTCTTCTACGTTGAGTAAGGATATTTAACATTGGTGTGTTTGAGGGACTAGTATGGCCAGTGTGCCAGGTCTTGGATGATGCACTCCTGGACTCAGGCAGAACTACTTTTATGTATGCTGTATGCCTCTGGTCCCAAACTTTTAAGCTCAATGCCTGAGGCTAAGCGTGAAGGCATTGGTACTTTGCAAGAGGTCTTTGTCAGATCCGCTGAGGACCTGTCACTCTGTCACTTGTTTAATGAGCCTCACTTTGAAAACAGAACCTTTATGGTGCAATTAGTGACAAGTATAGTTTCAGGTTGCAAACTTGCAGCCCCAAATCCTCTCTTTAAGAACCTTCTATCAGTTTCATAGGCAATTGTCAATAAAGATACGACTAGAATCCCACTTCTATGTGGCTGCTTGCAGAGGGCTACAGCTTTCATTGTATCCCAGGTGCAGAGGGCTCAGGGGTCTGGACCCTTGAACTGGAATTACAGGGGAGGAATTGGTTTCATATATACATATAAAGGTTTCCACAGAATGCACAGAACACTTAACAGGATGCATTTTGGTTTGGGTATCATCTATAAAGAAGCACAACATTTCTAGAACCTTGCCATATCAGCTCAGCATAAAAATCGTTCTGCTATGTATGGTGAGACATAAACCCATCACCACTCGTGCAATTTTTGCACAGATCTTGCAGTGATCCTACATTCACCAGAAAAAGGTCAGTTTTTTTCAATTTTGTGAATGCTTTCTAATACATCTCTGGACAGTCTGTAGGCAGTGGCTTCATCATTTTCAGTACACTTGTCATAGAAGAGGCTGAAAGGGGATCTGATCTATTTACATTAAAAGTAAAGAAATTGGAGTCATGAAATGGATGATTCTGCCAATAGCACTGTGTATCACTCCAGTTTTCAATGTTGCCATTAAGGGAAAAAAGGAGATGAAAGATGAAAAGCCACAAGCAGGGAATGTGCACATTTACACTGAGCTGCTCCATGCCTCTAGCATGATGCATCAAGCCATGTCTGCTTCTTTTTATTTTTTCTTTGCATGTTCAAATCTCTATTAACATCTTTGTTTGCTTCTGATTTGATGATGAATTATGACCCTTTTCAAGCACTTTAGATTTTATACTCCAGCTGGTTTTCCATGCCCTACTTGTAGTTTTCCTATAAACAGATGTCAGTGGTTCAGCTGATTAACCTCACTGACGTGCAGTCACAGGCACATCTGCAGCAACTTTTCAGAAGTTAGACAGATATAATGTCCATTGCAGGAGATGAACATTGCATTGCAGAAGATGTCCATTTTCAGAGGATGGACAGATATAATGTCCTTTGTGTTAGTCTAAAATTGTGTCTACACTGTCCATCATTTAGCCACATGAAGAATATTATCATCCAAATACAGTAATGTTCTTATCAAAGAGACTGAATTTTATCTCCTGTGCTGAGCCAGTAATACTCATTTGAGAATACTCTTGCATTGATTTTTCCCAAAGACTTGGGCAGGCAGAACTCTAGAATACTATTACCTGAATGAAGATCTCAAACATACTCTAGAGATACAGTTCTGGTTGTTTCCAGACAACACCTGCCATGTCAAAAAAAGGCTGGTTGGATATTTTACAGTGGAAAGGTTTTCTGATAGGCAATTGTTGATTTGTATAAAGCATAATGTTCTGTGGAAATGCATTTATTTAAAAGAACGCATGTTGGAAACCTTCCTTCCTCCCCCGCACTGCAGACTCGATAGCGTGATGAGACAGCGGGTCCAGGAGCAGGACAACTCCAGCTCAGCCAGCAATGAGTGGTTCCCAGGTCCACAGATCAATGTCAAAGAACTTTTGAGTCAAAATTAATTTATTCCAGCTGTTTCAAAAGTTATTTTTCTTGTGTCTTGTCTTATCAGGTTGTTTAAAATTTGAGTTGTTTTAAATGTAAGGACTCTACCACAGTTTGCTTTTGAAAGCAAAATCTTTACCATAGATTGAAAGCAAAATCTCAGTATCTTCAAATCTTGGGTTTGTCTTTGAAGCAAAGTTACTCAAAAATGAGCTGTATAGCCATTCTACTCCAGTGACTCTGGAAAGCATTTTACTGGCTTCAGGTATCTGGAATAAGGTTCTTAGTTTACAATAAGTCACCATCACTGACTGCAGACAAGAGAAAGTTGTATTTTTTTACTGAGGCATCATTGTACATTTTCCTGTTGAAATATGAAACATGGCATCCTAAAATAAAGATAAAGTTACCTACTTATTCCTCACAGATCTTGTCAGATGTCTTTCCATTACTGATTTGAGCTTTTAGACTTCTTTTTGGAGTCACTGGCTCAAAAGTGAAGTGCTGAACCTTCCTTCTACTGCAATAGGGGTACCAGCAATTGAGATAAATCAACCTCAGGCATATACATGGTTAGTCAAGCAGAGGAATCTTAGAAGACCTGAGAGAAAATAGGAGCTGGGGATTCAGATAATCAAAATATTGACGAGAAAACTCAAGAGAAATCAAAAAGTTGAAAAGTGAGGGCAAGAAGTCTAGTTTGGTCACACAGAAGTGGATTACAAGAGTGTCCTAAGCTGTGGGAAATGTGTGTTGCTTAGGTTGTACTCCTTGTGTGGGGCTGCGGAAGGAAGTGTCATAAAACACTGGCATATTTTCATATGAGTCTTTTAAGAATTTTTCAAACTCAATAACACATGTAGAGGTAGCTGGATTTTCGTTTCCTTTAAAAATGTTTGTGTTTTGTTTAACTAATCACGTACATTGTGCCGCCTTAGCCAAACTGCACAAAATGTGGGATGTTTTCCACAGGCTGGCTATACCTACAACCTTTACAATGGGATGACTAAGGAGTTTTTGACAAGGAATATCTCTCCAGTTGCCTGATGCTGGAATTTTAGTCTTTGTCCTAGTTTTGGCAGGATGGAGTTAATTTTATCACAGTTGCCTTGAGGAGATGGAGCTTGGAGCTGTGTGGGCATGTGGGGGTTGTTTATCTTACACCACCGTTTCATCACCGACTACATGGCTTTGGGTGAAAGAAAAGTGGAACACGACCCTCAACCAACCCCATTTTCTTCCTTTTTTTCTGGGTAGCATGACACAGATGGTCCATTTTGGTGGGTTTGTCCATTGTTGGTTTTCATTGCCTTCGCCTTGTGGGGAAAGCACCAGCCACGGTGACATCAGCCACTTTCTCCTTTGTTGCAGGAAGACACATGTCACCGGCTATGGTAACACCAGGTCCATCTTCTGTAAGCAGTCTTTGCATGCAACCACCCTCTTTTTTACACTGTTGTTATTAGTACTGTTGCTGTCATTGTTTTTTCATTGCTGTTTTTCTAGCAAATTGTTATCTCAACCCATAATCTCTGCCATTTTTTCCCTTTCTCACTGGAGGGGACAGGAGAAAGGGAAAGACCCTGCTTGCAGTTTAATTTCCAATGGATTCTAAAATGCAACATTCTCAAAAAATCAATTCGGTTTCCTGCTAGTTCAGCTATTGCAATAGATTAAAGAATTCCAGCTGAACACTGTTGATTGCTTGTTTCTCTTATTAGTTAATCCCCAAGATGATTTTATAGCAAACATTAAAAAGCATTGGAATTTACAGTTTTTCCACTTGCAATTCAAACTCATACATAGCCATTCAAGGCAAGAGAAACCATTATCTCCTTAATTATTTGTATAGGATCTATCAAACAAATAAAACATTAGAAGAACTTCTGCTTATAAATAAGATTTTTAGAGTTAATCTAATATTTGCAGAAATACCAGGAACTTGAATGTTCAATATTAATAGCTTTCATCAGAATATTTCATTTTAAAAGTAATTTAGGAAGAAAATTCTCCTGCTGCCCTGCCATGGAAAATACTTTCTAATATGCTTAGCAAAACCAATCTAAACACAAGAGTCTGATTTTTGACACTTTAAGTCTACCTAACCATCACTTGTCATAAACTGTGCTCAAAGAGATTACAATAATCTACGGCTCATTTTGAAGTCTAGATGCTAAACAATACCCACAAAATGTGGTCAGTTTGAGCCAGATCTGAAAACTGGTTTTTTATTAGATTTTTATCAGATTTATTGTAACATACAAGAGGGCTTTAGTCCAAATGCAGTTTGTCAAGGAGGCCTAAGGAGCATTTCTCAGATCATAGTGCAGCCTGAGGTGGTGGGGATGCACTGCTGCAATCTATCCCATGACTAAAGTCAGCTTCTCTGGGCCTCTACACACAGCATTTTTGTTTAGATGTGTTATCAACAATACCTACCTCAGTCTTATGGCAGAAATGCCCACAAATAATTATTTGGGTTTGGTTTTTTTTCATTCAGAATGTCGTAGAACAGCAATTCTCACATTGCTTCTCAGTCCTAAGTTGAAATGTGTATTTTTTATTACAGCAAGAGCATCAGCAGTGAAACTTTTTGCTTTGAAATTTATTTATGGACCTTGCTTAGTTTACTGAAAGCAGAATTGTCTGATTCCTTTTTTTCACGAGGAACTTAGCATTAAGAAACATGATTGATACTTTTTGACATACTGACATTTTTGATATACTAAGTTTATAGCTTGAACCCAATGCTTGGGAGTGTGCACAGCCATGCATTCTTACCATGGTGAAATATCACATGTTCAACATACCCAAGAATTCAAACTTGCAGCACGTGTTGAAACACCTTGAAGTGACAAGATGCAAGTGCGGAGCTGCAGAGCCAGATGCACAAACTGTGTGAGGTCCACAATGGCTCCCACACATCTGCACCATGCCTCTGGAGCACAGTGGAATACACCTGCAGAGACAAAACTCAGACAGAGACAGAGAGCTGCACCAGTCCTGTCAGTCCCAGGCCAGAGCTATGGCTGAGGTGGACCTGTGATGAGAAGCATCCAGGACAGCATGGAGCCCTGCCAGCTTCTGCAGCAAGGTGGTCTGTACTCAGAGAACCATGGCTGAACAGTGTCGGGGTCAGATGCCAGCCAGAAGGGAAATGGGCAGAATTAAAGGAGCAGCTTTGATGTTTTGCACTGTGGAGAGGTTAAAACATAGAGATCCTTTCATGTTTTTTTCAAAGTTACCACCAAAGGTAGGAACGATTCCAGTGCTCTAATGGTCTAATCTCTTCAACTCGCAGCTTTTTTAATGCTCAAAACTTTGTAGTAAGATACCCCAGTGAATACTCCACCTAAAGAGCTAAGAGAAAATATTTTTGTTTTTGTAAGAAAAAAGAAAGATGTCCCCATCTCTGTATTCTGTAACTATACAGTGTCTCAGGCTTTCAGAGCATCACTACATTTTTATTTAAACCATAAAAAAGCAAATGTTGATTTCTCATGGCAAAACTGTTATTTAATGCCGTCAAGGTTGGCAAAAGTAGCAATATTTTACCTCTGAAGCAGTACTAAGAGCAGGTGCATCTGTCCCTGTTTTCTTGCTTCCATAAGTAGTGTTCTTTGTTATTTTGTTGCCATATGGCAAGGACAGCAGGATCTACTAAAAAATACCTCTATTAGTTTAATAAAACATGGTTACCCAGTTACCATTGGCCCACAACCGAATAAGAAATGTATGAAGTATGATTTCTGGACAGGATTTTCTGAGTTAATAATTTTACATTCTGTCAGTTTTCCTCTGATAGATCTTTTCTCCAAGAAAAGCTGTTGATCCACCGAAAAAAAAAAAAATTTAGTCAAGACAACTTTTAAAACACTGGTGACAACATTTATATCACAAGGCAAAGCCAACACAGTGGACTGGTGACAACAGGCAGAGTGATTTGCCTGAAGGTTTACATGAGAGCTACTCGATTGTCTTAAATAAATAAATAATAAATTAGCACGGCTGGCTATGCCAGCTACTGGCCTAAGGTGTGAACCTGTCCCATTTAAACTACTCAACATAGTAACTAGCAAAACAGTGAATTCCTGTATGTCCCATTATTGTACACATATTCCAGCAGCAAAACAACTCCCACAGACTGCTTATAGAGATGGAAGGGAATGGAATTTCATTCTGTGTGCCAGCCCAAATCATAGATTATTTTAAGACAGTGCAGCACCAGCTTTTTAGAATTCCATGTTATCTTTTAAGAATAATACATATGTTCTCATTTATTAAAAAAAAAAAAATAGTAGAATTATAACTGCAATATGTCAGTTTTGGAAAAAACCAGGCTGACCTTGCACTGAATTATTTCTCCTTGCTGAACTGTACTTACAACAAAATCATAGAGCCATAAAATGGTTCATGTTGGAAGGGACTTTAAAGATCCTCCCAGCTCCATCCTCTGCCATGGACACCTTCCACTAGGCCAAGTTACTCAAATCCACATTCAACCTGGCTTTGAACACATCCAAGGATGGGGCACCCACAACCTCTCTGGACAATCCAGTCTGGTATCTACCAACCCCACATTAAAGAATATCTTACTAACATCTAATCCAATGTAATATAATCAACCTTCTTTCAGTTTGAAAACCGTTTGTGCTATGACTACTTGTCCTTGGAAAAAGTACCTCTCCAGCTTTCCGCTTGGTCTCCTTTACTGGAAGGCTGCTGTGAGGTCCCCCCAGATCCTTCACTTCTCCAGGCTGAATAATCCCACCTTTTTCA
Source organism: Onychostruthus taczanowskii (assembly GCF_017590055.1). NCBI lineage: Eukaryota > Metazoa > Chordata > Aves > Passeriformes > Passeridae > Onychostruthus > Onychostruthus taczanowskii. The sequence continues at coordinate 25,191,129 of NW_024501459.1, read as the reverse complement.
GCCTCTCTTCACAGGAGAACTGTTCCAGCCCTCTGATCATCTTCATGGTCCTACTCTGGATTGTACTGACTGGTCCATATCATTCCTGTTATGGGGACCCCACAGATGTTCACAGAACTCGGGGTAGGGTCTCACCAGAGCAGAGTAGAAGAGAATCTCCTCCCTCACTCTGCTGGCCATGCTGCTCTTGAGGCAGCGCAGGATACATTTAGCTTTCTGGGCTCCTATCACACATTGACAGCTCACGTCAAGATTTTTGTCCATCAACACACCCATGTCCTTCTCAGACCTGTCTCAGACCCAGTCTGTATATTTGCTTTGGGATTGCCCCAGTCCAGTTGCAGGACTTTGCATTTGGCCTTGCTGAAGTTCACACGGTCCCATCTCTCAAGCCTGTCTAGGTCCCTTTGTATGACATCCCTTCCTTCCAGCCTGTCAACTGCAGCATACAGTTTGGTGTCATCAGCAAACTTTCTGAGGATGAATCCCATTGTCCATGTCACCAAAACAGATGTTAAACAGTCCTTCTCCCAGTACTGACCCCTGAGAAACACCACTCATCGCTGATCTCCACTTGAGCATAGAGCCATTGACTGCAGCTCTGCATTGGAGAAACCAGCCAATTCCTTATTCACTGAGTGGTCTACCCATGAAATCCATGTCTCTCCAATTTAGAGACAAGCATGTCAAGAGGGACAATGCCAAATGCTTTGCACAAGTTCAAGTAGATGATGCCAGTCGATCTTCCCTCATCCACTAAGACCATAACCACATCATATAAGTCAACCAAATTTGTCAGGTGTGATTTGCTCTCAGTGAAGGTGTGTTGACCATCACCATCTGTAAGGACTTAAAGAGCACCGTTTCTTGTCTCAAACCCTGTCAAGACCACAGAAGGAACTTGTCATACAATAAGCTACCACAGCAGGCTTGAGGTAAGCACAGAAGGGAGGAATTTGCCACAGGAAAGTGCTGATTCTATGCCTGGCAGAGGTGAGAGATGATTAGCACATCCTGGTTAATGCATCTGGACAAAACTTGCCACTGTGGCAAACTGTGGAAAAGGAAGAAACTCTTCATACACGTATCATTAGTCAAACAAAGATAACCTAAAATTATAGGACAGACAGCATCTGCAACCATCAATGACCCTGAAAGCCCCCAAAATTTTAGAGGAAGAATACGCAGAAGGAGGACATGCCCATCCTTGCTTCGCATGCAAATGAAAGCATATCCATTCTTGCTTCACATATAAATTAGGAATATGCCTCCATGGATATTCAGAACTTGAACTGTATAAAGATGGTACTCCCAGAAAAATGACTCCAACACCCACCATTGAGAAGCCCAGCGTGAAGAAGCACTAACAGGATGCCACCAGATTCATGGGTGAGAACTGGCTTCGTCTTGATGTTGCTCTCTCTCCCTGCCTTCTCCCCACTCTTTTCTATTTCTTTCTATCTCTCTACCTCACATCTATTGTTAAATAAAATCTGTATTGTTGACTTCAGCATATGGTCTTGTTTACACCTTAGTTCAATCAGAGGCATCTCTCACTTCTCTGATTGCAACACCAATCACATCCTCATTTTCCACATACCTTCTGTTCCATGGTCTTACGAGGAACAGAGGTTCTCAAACATCATTAATAATATGGTTTAGCAATTTTATCTGTTAGATTCCTCAGAACTTGCAGATGCATGTCAGCAGGTCTCATGGACTTATGAACTTTCAGGTTTCTTAGGTTCTCGAATTTGATCTCCTACAGTGTGTGGTTCTTCATTCTCCCAGTTCTCCAGTTCTTTACCTTCTGCAGTTTGGATGGTGAGATTGGAGCACTTGGTGAAAACTGAGGGAAACAAATAATTGATTATCTCAGCCTTCTTCATATCCCAGGTAATCAGGCTTCCCATTTTCTTCCAGTGAGGATGCACATTTTCCCTAGTCTTTTTTTTATCACCAAAGTTCCTCTATAAGCTTCTCTTGCTGCCTCTGTTGTTCCTGGCCAGGTTTTATTCTTTCTTGCTTCATCTAGTCCTCAACTTTCTCACAATAAATATATATTTTCTGACTCTTGAAAGAAATTTTTTGGTATAAAATACCAGGCATCACTGTTATTCACAAATATTTATACCCATGAAAATCATTTGGCTTTGTGAATTATTAAAATTTAAGAGACATTGCAATTCAAACTAACTAAAGTCACATGAGTAAGTCTAAGGAAACAAAGCAAGAGATCCTTGAAAACAGAGATGCAAAAGAACAGCTAAGTCCTGCAATTCATTCACAGAAAATATGTTTTTTTTTCCCTAACTATTTGGTTCAGGAACTGATAAGCAAGAGAGGAAAACAGGTTTGACCTTTTAGCTAGTCTACAGCATACTTAATTATAATTTTAAGGTAAAATCCCCAAACACTCGCATACTTAATGAACTGCCCTTGTGAAAAATAGTGGGTATGTTTGGGAAATTCCCAATAAAGCCACTCCAGTATGAAAAAGATGATAGGTCTTCTAAACATTTCTCAGAAATATTTTCTACAGACTCTTACCAAATACTCTTCCAACTCACCTGGAGGACTAAATGGCTTACAGAATACATTACACCAAGGAGACACTGCAATACCTGCTGCATCATGACATGGATTATGGCTCCTTCTTGCAAAGGCGGGTGGAAAGCGTGATGTACATGAGTGTGCACTTGGAGCAGGGCTCCAGGACTTGGAATATTCTTTCTTCACCAGAGTACTTAACAGTTTGCCCCTACCCCAGGAAAACTGGAGAACTGGAGGAAGTTGACTTACCCTTCCACTATTGTCAGCATTAGAAGTCCAACAGATTTGTTCCAGTAAAGCTAGGAAAAAATTACTACCCTGCTACAGGAATTTTACAAATTATAATCACTTTCTCCAAATGACAACAAAATCTTTCAGCAGGTATTATAGAATGGAAATTGCCAGGATAGCCACCTCTAAAATATATCATTGCTATTCAGGGCAGGACTAACAATGCTTGTAAGAGGATGTAACAGTAGAAGAGCTTGACTTAGGTCTAAGTTCTCCCTCATAAGAAAGGACAATGAGCAGCGTTTGATATCGATCTAGGTTAACGCTCCTTTGTTGTCAAGGTGACCACAAGAATCCCTATGTCCCATTAGTTATCCAATGAGATTTTGCTCTCTCTCCTCCCAGCATGACATTTTTGCTCCTAGTTTCAGTATTTTTAGGTGTGTTTGACTATCCCAGAAAGTCCCGTTTCCTCTCCTACTCACCAAAGGTCCCCCATTTTCCACAGGCACACTGGAACGGAAATTTCCCCAAAGGCTTTAAGCCTCGAAGCATTCCTTTTGGTGTGCTTAATCTCCATCACTACCACTTCTGGCACATGAATAAAAACAGGTATTAAAAGACAGGAAAAGAACCCCCATCAGACTGAGAGGAAGGGAAAGTTCCCTCCTGAGCTCAAGGAGGGTGTAGACCCTCTCCATGGCAATGTCCCTTCTCATTTCAGTATCTAGGCTCAGGTAGTTGCTCAGAGAGCATGTAAAACCCAGCATAAAGGACAGAAACCCTGGTTTGTGTTCAGTAGGATAAACAACACTTAAATTTACACTGCTCAGAGGTTAGATCATACAGCTATATTGCACAGGATATATTTGCCTGAGAGCTGTGAAATTAAGCTATCATATAAAACAGGAAAGAGCCATTTCTAGATTCTTGAAATACATCTAGTGTTACAAGCTCTAAGCATTCATTTTGAGAGTAACACATAATACTCTTTATTCAAAAGCACTCAAATCAGAATGACATTTCTTTGATACACGTATATAGATTATACTAAAACAAATGAACACCTAAATAATATATTGTGGCTTAAATAATTGAAATAGGGCAGGAATTCATGCAGCTTTCTGAAATACATTTGATGTAGCTAACTCAATAAAATATGATTGTATAAAGACTGTCTTGAAAGTTACTCTAGGAAGAAAAAAGAAAGTGAGTTTGAGCAGCAGAGCACAACAGACTTGCATGTGGGAGTACAATAGATGATGTCCTTGGCACCAGCCCATGTTTTACAGTACCACTGCCTTCCCTTCTTCTGTCTATTGCTCTTATTTCTACTTTTTTTTTTTTCAATTTTTATCCTTTTCCTTTACTAGTTACCTTTTATCAAACAATGTTCATATCACTAGTAGATCTCTTACCTTTTTCCATAATTCTGTTACAGAAGGAAATCTATAATTTAATTACTCCCAGGAGTAGCATTTATCAGGTTAGTGAAAGCCAGAGCTTTCCACAAGGTTCTTTCATGTGTCTAGGGGTTAGTCATCAGGTTTTTATCACTTTGCAGCATTTTAGAATAAAATTATGTTCAATAGTAAAAACACCAGCCACATTACAGCAGCTGAACTCAGTGCCAGAGAACATCCCTGGTATTTTAAGTGCAGCAATTCTAATAAATCCTTGTGCTAGACTGAAATTCCAGCTGATATTAGTGCTTGACTAACACTAAACTACTTACTTAGGGCCCCAATGTAACTAAAGAACCCAAGACTGTAATCTGCAAAAGCTAACTCACCCCATCTTTCCTGCACAATCACCAGAGGAAATGACAAATTTAAGGTTAGAAGTGCCTAATCTCCTTCCATTGATGACTGTGTAGATGATTAATTGTATGTATCTAATGAATAAATCCTGCTCTTCAGTGGTACACATAATAGCTACACTATGCCTTGCAAAATTGACTTGCAGACTGGATTTTTAAAATCCCAGATTTCCAGAGACTTTTAAAGTTTACTTTTTAATTTATTAATGAATTCATGCTAATCTATACATTAAGAAGGAACACGTTCAGTTACAAAACTGAATCACCTAGATGCTTTGACAAATGTCTAACTTTGGGCACAGAAATACTTCCTTAGATTTCATCATGAAGGCTAACTCATCAAAATGCATATGAAAATTACTAAATTTAACCTGGAGTAGTTTAAAATAGACAAAGGAATTATTAAAAAAATTAAAGTTTAATGCCATAAGCTGGACCCAGACACTTCTGATTTAATTAAGCAACAAATTCTCCACAGTGCACGTGAAAGTATTCTGCCAGACAAAAGGGTGTGCAAGAGAGAGCAATCACAGGTTTGGGTGCCTGGGGTATGCTGGAAATATTGTGGATACCACTGAATGATCACATGCAGAGCAATCATTGCGTAACACAGAAATAGAATGGATTTAAAACTGTAAATTTAGCAGTTCTCATGGCCCAATAACATCTTTAGGATCTATTCCTTCTTAGTTTTTAGGCTTTTTTTCCTGAAATAGCAACAGTCAGATTTAATGCAATAGAGCTTTTCAGGTGCTTTCCTCTCTTCTGAAGCAGGTGTGCAAAGGGGAAACAAACCCCACCACACTGGATTTTTGACTGAGTTAAGTTAAATACCAGCACTGATGTCTTGAAAATATATAATGCAGATAGAGATACGTAATGGTAAAATGTATAGCTTTTGCATTGTTCCAAAGTACCCTAGATCCGTAAGGTAGATGCATAAACATAAACTTAGATACAATAATGGATCCCTCAAGTAAAGCTCATACTCATTCCACATATCACATGTGATGTTTTGTTACTCTGCTTTATTTAGTCAGGCAATAAATCTTTGCATTCCCTATGGCTGGAGCAATCTGAAGTCCTGTGCATTAATATTTTCGGTATAGCTGCAATTATTGTAACAGTACGAATTGAAACAATTCTAATTGCTAAGAATAATTCACCAGCCTCTTTTTATTTCTAGACATTAAATCTTGCCTTCCCTGATTCCCAGGAATACAGTGAAATGATTTAAATCAATAAAGCAAGTAGGACACACACTGTGAGCCTAAAATAATTTAATCTGTGTTTTGAAAACATATGGGAGTGAGAGTAAAGAACAAGATATTCTCCTTTTTGCTAAGCAAGTGCTGCATTTTATTTGTCATTGTGAGAAATCCAGGGAAAAATGTGAAAAAATTCAGACTGTAAAAATGTAATTCTTATTTGCAAATTTAGTCTGATAGAGGTTAGCTAATGTAGTTCCAAGAAAAAAAATCTAAAGATTACCTGAACATGTACTTAAAAGAGTACAAAAATCCAAGAATCACAGTCTTTGTACAGTGCTGCCATCCACTGAATTACAAGAAACTCACGTCTGTTAATTTTCAACATTTATGAGTATTTTTCTCCTGATAAAGATAAAAATCTAAAATTTCTACAATTTTATTTTCAGAACATAAAATTGCTGTCTCAAAGTGCTATATCAAAAAAAAAAAAAACATTTGGTGCCATGAATGATTGATTAGAAGCCTTTGGATGGTACCCTTGGAGATGCAGACTCTCAACAACAGTCATAAAATATACATTCAGTGACCTAAAAGGCTTGAAAGATACAAAATATGCTTTTAGAACTTGGGACTAAATGAAAAAATCACAGTTTTGCATTCTATCCAGTCACCAATAAGTGGCACAGAGAGGCAGCCACGTATGTGTGAAGACAAAATGAGTGGGGAAAGGAGGAAGAATAATATAAGGAGAAAAAGAGCAGAGAAGGGAATGTGGCTGAGAAATGGTAGCATCTTCGTTAGGGAAAATTTTCTTAAATCCTTTTTTTTTCTCTCCACCCTTACAGACATTGTGTAAAGTGACTTTGCCCAGAACTTCATCTGAACGTACATTTCTGCCCTTTTTGTAAGTATCATTGAGGTCAGGCACTATTTATCTACAGTAGTTTTTGCTAGCCAGATGCAATTGCTCTACACTGCCCTAGGAAAGCACGTGAGGGCAATGCAGGGCACATCTCCACCAGACTTAAGTCACAGTGCCCACATGGGAAATTAGGCTGTGTAAATGGATAGTGCTTTACCTATGCCAAAAGTAAATGGAAAGAGATTCAAATTTTCAGAGACTCCATTCTGTATTGCTGATAAATCATCATATCCATTCCAGTGAGTCAAAATGAACTCTTCAGGAATGCTAATGATGAAATTTTTAAACAGCACAGCTAGCAGCCTAACCTCCTTGCATGTGGACTTAGAAGAATTCTCAGCAGGAAAAACACAGAAAAAACTATTAAATCCAGTTAGCCAGATGTTCCAAGTTGGCCCCATGAGATTTGCTTTCTGAACCATGTTTATGATCTTTTCTATGGAGTGCTATTTTTTAATGGAATTGCTACTGATTTGTCTGTCTATTTAATAATTTTCATTATCTCTGATGTGCTAATGTGTTTAAAATGCAAAAAAGTAGTATTACAGAAAACAGCACAGAGTATGATGCTACACTCCTGTCAGTAAATACACACCTACCAGTCCTGTATATATTAAAGATCATGCCCTTGAAAACAAACATAAATTGCCCTTTTCAAATCCAAAGTGTGTTTCTGAGCTTCAGTGTGTGTCAGAATCTTCAGGTGGAAGCAGATGGAATTCATCAACTTCCAGCTATCTGAGGGTTAAAAACAGTCTGAGGTAATTGCTTACATTCTTTCAATGACCAAAGAAATGGTCATTGAAAGAATGCAAGCAAAGAATGGTCAATGTCCTAAGGTTTTCTCTCTTAGGCCAGGATGAACAGTCCTCTGCAGTCCGAGAAGTACTTCCCCAAAATTACATAGAAGACCCAGGCAAAGAAAATTGATGGACAGCTCCATTAACTTCAGTAGGCATTTTTATGATATGCACTTGTTAAAAATGAGTCTTGCACAACTCTTGTAAAAGTTTAAACCCCTGAGTTCAGAATAAATACTTAAAGCCTCAAACTTTATAGTTACCTGTCTAAAGGAACTATAAGCAAATGGACTTAGGATTTTCTGTACAAGTGTGTGTTTGCCCTTCCTTCTGGATCACAAGGCTTAGACTGAAGTAACAAGCATTGAAATAAACAACAGCTTTTGTACTGATTAGAAGCCTCAGACTCATGGTGCATTATCTTCATACTTGAGAAGAGCTGAAACACTAACATTCCCTACTATTAACTTGATTTTTTAAAAAAGCGTCAGTGTGCTACCTGAAGATGCCTAAGTCAGGTAATTTTGTTCCATGGAAAAAAGTTTTTTATTTTTATCTCTAGATCTGATCTGAAACAGAAATAACTACTTACCTTGAAAACAAAGGGAAAATGTTTTCACACTTCAGATTCCCACCTTAATCCCACCCTGGAATGCAAATTAAAAGGAACAAATTCTGAAAACAGATAATCAGCTGCCAGATGCAGTATCTGCTCTTCAGACATATTTGATAGAGGAATTGTTCAGCTCAATATCACAGAAGAGCTGTGGAAAAACATAAAGGTGATGGGACAAGTCACTAACTACCTGATTGATACCAGTTATTTTTAGACATCATCTGACACTTATCAAAGCTTTTAGAGGGCATTATTGTTCACTATCATTCACTGGAGTTGTATCACAATAACAAGCATCAATTTAGCCACAGTGACATTAGCTTATTAAAACATTTTAACAAAAACAAAAATCATGCCATCAAGATATGTGGGGACAGAATCCACTCTGTTTCTGGGCTGGGAGGGGGATCCCAACAGCTGTCTGTACTGAAAACTGAAGTGAGCCTGATTGCAAATGAATGGCAAAAAAACTCATTGTGACTGACCTAGAGGTGCCAGGTATCCTTGGCATAAATTATCTTGGGAGAAGTTATTTCAAAGACCCAAAAGGGCATTATTGGACTTTTGGGATAGCTGCTGTGAAGACACAGGAAATTAAGACAGCTAAATACCTTTCCTAGTCCCACAGAGGACCCCTCACTGGGGTTTCCATCCACTGGGATTCCATCACCCCCATTCATGACATGATTTGTGAACTAGAGAGCCAGGGAGTGGACAGCAAGACTCGCTCACCTTTTAGGAACATGCCTGAGAAAACAAATGGCCAGAGCATAAGTCCAGTGCATAAGTCTAAGGGAGGATGGAGACTGACAGTGACCTGAATGAAATAATGGCACCTCTAAGTGCTGCTATGGGAGACATACTGGAACTTCAGTACAAACTGGAGTCCAAGGCAGTAAAATGGTGCCACTATTGATGTTATCATTATGTTTTTCTTTATTCCTTTGGCAGCAGAGTACAAGCTATAGTACACGTTTACAGAGGGGTGCCCCCAGCTGCCCAAGGGGTGAAAACACCACACCACTCTTTGCCATGGACTGATCCAAGCTCCACTGGAAAAGGGTGAGGCTCAGAGGTGATTGGCACTAAAGCACAGCTCTTCCTGGCACCCTGACTGCCAGTTCTGTGCTGGATGCTCAACAGAAAAATCCCCTCTGCAAGTCATGTCACTGATGCCACATGGAGCAATTGGATCTCTCTGATCACACAGTAAGCTCAAACAGGAAATCCTAATTGCTCAAGTGTCTTGGAAGTATCACCAACTGGCCTGAAGGCAAAAATTTTGGATTATCATCAGAAGAGGAAGAGGCTCCACTGTTGCAATAGGACACAAAATAAAACAACGTGGACACTGGAACTTCAAGGTAAGAAGAAGAAGAAAAAGGGAAATTTATTTTCTGACTCCATAGACTTTCAAAAGTGACAGTGGATTGGAGGATGAAAGTGCTACATCTCCAATGACACTGAACAAACTAACAGTTCATCAAATTTCTTCTCCTTCAGAAAAGAATGTAAAACAATAATTATTTACATAAAAGTGCGTAAGAAACTCCATTTCAAGAATGTAAACATCAGAAAGCTTAAAAGAACTTAAAAGAACAGAGCAACACTCCACCATATAATCAGCTACCACAAAATGAAAAGCGATGCTCTCTTCACTGACGGCTCCTGCCATATCACAGAGATACCCTGAAAATGGAAAGTCATATGGAGTCCTATGCAGCAAGTCACAGGAATTATTAAAGGACAAGGTGGGTCAATTTAGGTTGCAGAGCTGAAAAATATCCAGCAGCTTTAGATATCACTGAACAAGAGAACCGGCTGGCATTTTCCCTCTACACTGACTCCTGGATGGTAGCAAATGCTCCACAGGTGTGACTGGACTAATAAAAAAAGACTAATTGTCAGTGCAGAGGAAAATCCATCTATGCTGCTAATTGTGGCAAGACATAGCTCCCTGGGTAAAGAAGTTGACTATGAAAGTGCATCCTGTAGATGCACATGTAGATTTGGGCTACTGAAGAGCATTGCAACAATGGACAGGTGGATCAAGATACCAAGACAAAAGTGTCTCAGGTTAATCTGGATTGGCAACATAAGGGTGAGTTATTTCCAGCTCAATGGGCCCATGACACCTCAGGTCATGAGGGAAGAAATGTAACATACAGACCATGGACACTATACCCCAGCTCATCCATTATTGTGAAATGTGCTGCAATGAAGCAGGCCAAGGAGGAAAAGCCCCAGTGGCAGGGGGGGTGATGACTGAAATATAAATATGGGGAGGCCTGGCATATTGGTTTCATTTTATCACATTCTTACAAACCTGCCAAGACAAGCACTATGTGCTTACAGTGGTAGAAACAACTATTGCATGGTTGAAGATGCGGCTGTGCCTCAAGCCACTGTCCAGAACACCATCTTGGGTCTTGAAAAGCAAGTCCTGTGACAACATGGCACACCAGAAAGAAATGAGCTGGACAACTGGACTCATTTCAATAACAGAATCATAGACACCTGGACCAGACCGCATGGGACTGAGAAGTGTATCATATTGTCATGCACCAGCCTCTGGAAAAATTGAGTGGCACAATGGACTTTTAAAAACTACATTGAAAACTGTGTGTAGTGGGATCTTCTAACATTGGATCTACAACTGGCAAAGGCCACCTGGCTAGTAAACACTAGAGGTTCTACCAATCAAGATGACCCTGCCCAATCAAAACCTCCACATACAGCAGAAGGGATAAGCTCCCCATGGTGCATATGAGGAATGTTTCAGGGAAGTCTGGATTAGTATTGCCTCAAGCAAGTGCAAACCCATCCATGGGACTGTTTTTGCTCAAGGACCTCATGCACTTGGTGGACAACGCACAGGGACAAGGAAGTACAACGTACCTCAAAGGGATTTGATTTTTGGGTGAGAGCAGTCTGCAGTGCAGAATTGTATATTTAATATTGGTTGCTGAATGGCAATGCCACTGTATGTCATAACTACCATGCGCAATGAGTATGGACTGCTCCAGATACACCAGTTGTGAACTCCTGATGCAGCAGCTCATGGGTTTTCATTTTAATGTAAGCACTAAATTAAAAAGCACCATTCCTAAGCCACGGCACTCGTGAGCCCAAATATTTCCTGAAGCACATTAATGGTCACTGGCAGTAGCACATGACCTCCCAGTAATATGAACAGCTCAGACTGTGCTAAGTTCACTTCCATCTCTGCCATCTCCCACGGTCTGTGGTCCATGGACTCACAAGTATCCATGTCTATACTGTGAACAAAAATATTTTTGCTCATTTTCTTGTTTCTTATTATTTCTTCTGTCATGTAGTTAACTTCTAATTTACCTTTACAAAGACGAAAACATAAGCTTAAAAAATTTAGGAAAGATCTGTGAAAGGTCCCAGCACATGGTCAGTCAGCATCTTCAATTAGGTAAGGTCTTAATTTAGGTATGATCTCACATCATGTTTAGAGCAGAGAGCACAGTCAAAAAAGTAAGTCAGTAGAATGGCTGAGGATAATCTTACTCCCAAAACCTCTTCAAAGTTTGAGCATGTCTATAGCAGACTATGACCCACAGCCCACATGCCCTCTAGAATAGTGGACGACTTCTTTGGCTGTAAATGGAAGCTTGACAGCAGTGAAACTGTTGCCTACACTTCAAATAACTACATCTCAGAATTCTTCATTAGAAAATAAGACAAAATAATTCAGTTTGTACCCCGCCTACAAACCACCATCTTAAACCATTCCTCGACTGCTAAATTTATTTTCCATTTGCATTGGTAAGAACATTTTACCTGGTTACAGCTCTTTTTTTCACCATGAAGTCAATGGGAAAGAAATCCAATTCTTTTTATAGTTACTGGAAACTTCAGAGAGTACATTTAAAAACACCCTACAAGCCTTTGAACAAAAAGAAACCAGAACAGCTCAGACACACAAAATAAACACTCCTATTTCATGTAACTCTTCAGAAATCAGATTTGGAAACAAGAAAATCAAATGTCCATATCAAAGTTCCCTTGCTATAGCAAAGCAGAATAGGACAGTAACCTGCAGGACCTCCTGCCTTACATCACAGTATTTATTTTCCCTCTCTATGAAAGATAATAAAATGATATTAACAAAATGTAACAAATGTGAATTTCTAAAATCTAGTGTTTTCAATGACTCTTCAGAGTGACTTAAATTTATTTCCTTTTAAGAGTTTCTCATAAGAAAGGACTTCTAATCAGAAATGCATCAATTTTCACTCTCAATTTTATTTCAGTGAAGGTACTTTGCACTGCCATGTATATACAGCGTTTCTAACTTTTTTTTTTTTTACAAGTTAAAGTAAATGTAAGCATATTACATTTTCTTTTTCTTATTTTAGGTCATTTGCAACAGGGTTTTGGATTGAAAAGTTCCAAGTCATTGCATGAAGATGTTCACAATACAGGCAGTGTGGATATTTTAATTTATACTCTCAGCTCTATGTAGTCCAGGGAGAGGTACAGATATGCGGTGAAGCAGGGAGGGTTGGTCTTGGGTCTCCAAAAGGCTAATTTTAAACATTACTATCTTCCTAAAATCCTAGATACCATATTTGCCAAATGTACGCTACTGTGAAGAAATGTGGATGAGTCACTGGGTCACAAGAATTGCAAAAGACTGGCTGCAATTCCCTCATGAGATGACACATTTGTGATGGGGGGGTTCTCAATACTATTACCATTACTAATCAAATATATAGGTCTAAATTTACATAATGCTCATAAAGGGCATAAAACTGGTCTTCATAATTGTCATCTCTTCCACATAATTCCTCTGGACCCAATGGATCTGGTATTTTTGTTTCTGTTCTGGTTCCCTCTGTAGAAGGAAAAAAGGGGTTCAATTCATAATAAAATTATTAGTAGGAAATCAGTGGGAAATCGTCTTCCCATGTCCTAAATGCAAGCCTTAATCACCAGCCTAGATTATAGTTCACAAGGCAGGTGTCTGGTTCCTGCTTTTCAAGCTGCAGAAATCTACCTTCAGCAGAGATGTCCATGAACATGAAACTGAAGAAGGGACCACATCTCTTCCACTCGATGAGGTACACGTGCACCAGAGGCGAACAGGACCTAGAATCATAGGATAGCACATAGAAGAGAATCACAGAACTGTTTAGGTTAGAAAAGACCTCTAAGACCATCAAGTCCAATCACAAACCCAGCACTACCAAGTCCACACTAAACAGTGTCCCTAAGTGCCTCATCCACACATCTTTTATCCACCTCCACTACCATTTCCTTAGGCAGCCTGTTCCAATGATTAACAATGTGTTCCATGAAGACATTTTCCCTAATATCCAATCTAAATCTCCACCCCTGGAGATGTTGAAAAGAACATCGTCTGACAAAGCATCAGAAACAAACTGAACATATGTGATTTTAACACCTTCATCACTAAAACCAAAGAAACATGATTTTACCTTTTCCTTTTTAAGGAAATTAAAAGCTAGGAATTTCAGAACTGTGACAATAAGGCACTTAAAGAGTGTTGATCATTAGCATACTTCCTACTGTAATTGGCTGATTATGTCTTTGGCAGGAGTACTAAAGCCATTTCAGGAAAAAAAAAGATCAGGCTACATTAAGCTCTTTTTGAATTTATATATTTTTTTTAATAGTACAAAATGAGAAGAAAAGAATATTATAATAGAACTGTATCACTTTTGTTTCTTATTGATATTTATTTAAAACAAAGCCAAGATTCTCACCTAAATAAGAAAAAAGGAGATTTTTGTTGAGCAAAATATGTTAAATTCAGAGCTTTCTGAATTTGGTTTCTTTTTACCAAGGGGAAATTAAACTCCAAATAGCTAATGTGAAAATATTTCTGAATGCACACCTGTAGAATTATGCACTTCTTTGTCCCTAGAAGGCCTCACCAATATGCTTAATGCTTAGCAAAGGCTTGCAGATTTTAAATGGCAGCATTCAGTCTGTTGCAGTTAAATATGCTAAGGAAAAGACATGAAACTAGAATTTGCTCACTGAGAAAACAACAAGCAACTTTTCAGTGCAACAACTTGATTTTTTTTCTGGCTTTTTTTTTTTTTTTTTTGCCTTTCTGATTAATTTCATAGCTAAATGGCACTAGTTGATTTTATTTGAGGAGATATGAGGAGATGCTATGTGCCCCATTGAAGGTTAACAGCATTGAGGGCTACCAGAAAAGTAGCTCATCTACTTTCACTGAGATTTTTTTGCATGCTCCTTAGAAACCAGCTTTTAGTTCCTCAAAAAGAGACACTTCTCAGTAGACTATTTCTGAAGTCAGTCAAGTGACAATAATTGCTACTGTCTGATCAGTAGTATTGCATGCCTGTGTTTCTTCTGGTTTTAATTATCAATTTAAGTGTTTTAAGATTGCTCTGCAACAAGTTCTCTGATGTGAGGAGTTAGAGTCCAGACGTGAAAAAGGAGCATAGGATGAACTTTGCTAAACTTTAAGAGTCTCCTTTAATTTCAGCTTGTCAATTTTGGCAGGATACTCTGTATCTGCTCCTTCAGAGAGCAGCTGCTGCATGCCGCAGTTTCCAATTCAGAGGGGATGTTCAGCACCTGGCTGTCCCAGAAGAAGATGAGCTGGCATTCTGCTTCCTACGGAACAGACCTCAGCAACATTACCCAGCAGATCTGGATGAAAATTAACCACTGAGCTTCAAGCTAAGGTTTATGGAAAGAGTCCCAGAAAGTGCTGACGACGCTGCACTGAGGCATAACATCATGGCACTCGCTGCAGAGCATTAAGGTTAATTATCTCCTAAGTGCATGCTAAACCCTATTTGCTTTCTTCAGAAGTTCAGTTTAAGCAGCCATAAATTTATTTTAAATTCTAATGTAAAGATGTTTCTTGATCTCAACCTTGAGAGAAATTGTCTTATTCATAAAATCTGTTAAGGTCTCAACATCAAAGCAATACAAGCAATAATGTCATTGGATAATAATGGGAATCATGGGAAGAAATATACTCGAAATGCCCAGCCTAAGACTTCACAAATCTCCACTGTACCATTCCTGAGAAAGAGTGAAAAGACCACAGGTAAAATGGAATCAAAAGTACATGAGTTTTGCCCCACAAATCTTTTTAGTGACTTTCACTACTTTCATGTTCTAGCAAGCCTTCATTTCACACTACCCAGTACAGAGGGGAAATATTTTGTAAGTGCCACCAGAAGCACTGTCAGTGTGTAGAAACACAGAACATTACAAGAAAGGAAGTTAATTTCTCTCTTCCATTGGTTCTAGGTTCAGAGGTCCCCTGATCACTCCTTCTCATGTGCATATCCCTATAGACATCATCCAATTAAAGCCAATAGAATGTTTCTTCTGCAAATAAAAGAAACAACATTCTGTCTCCATGTCTTGGCTGGAAAAAAAAATCACAAATGAGAGGCAATTCAAAGGGGGAAATAATTTTGTTCATCAGACAGAATAATCTGTCTCTGGTTTAATGCAAATTTGCCATTGGTGTGACTGTTAGGTATGGAAAGGCTGTCCTGAAAAGAACTACAGACCCCAGCTAGCTTTCAAATATTTAGGGCTGGAAATATTGAGATATTCTTATTATTTTTCCATAGAAAACTCCTGAAAACCCCTTGCATTGTGATGTCTATAATTTGCCTCTTCCCTACAGAAATATAAAGAGCAATAAACATGTGGGAATGCATAGTCTCACTAAGGAGGCTTTGGGTTTTTTTTTTTCTCCCGGGTATTTAATTATCCAACAAAAATCTTACTAAAATTTTTCATGATAATACTTTTCTGATCCAACTTTGTCTGTTTCCTGAATCACACATTTTTGAAATGGTCTTTCAATAATTAATCTTTAAGATATTTTTAGGACCTGAAATATTTTTAGTAAGCAAATTAATTACACGTTTACAATAGAAATGCTCTGGAGTTCTGACACATGTAATTAGAAATAGCTGTTGAGCAGTACTTATATCAGGATGTGGCTTTATCTTTTAATTCCTGCAAGGCTGGTTACTAAAAAAATACTGTACATCTTATTAATGTCTCATATTGGGCTAAACTGAAATGTGTACAAAAAATGACATTAATATTTGGAACATTACCTTCCTGAATCCTTCCTGCTTGAAAAATATCTGCTGGCAGTAAATATACTCCATGCAGAGGAACTAGATTTGACCTTGCAGTACCCTGCCAATGTACCAGAGGTTCTTTCTTCTTCTTGCTCAATTAAATAAGGCTCCAAGCACTTGGTGTCACCTCTGTATTTGTTTGTTACCAGTTAAAGTGTTCTTGCTGCATTAAGATTCACATCTGTGACAGCAGCTGGGAAAATGTTTTATTTTTATCTCCCGGTGACCAGAACTCCTTCAATTAATACTATGAATTAAGCAGGCCCCTCAAACTACCTTTCCCATAACAGTTGTTTCCCCTCAGACCATTGCTGCCTCATCTCTTGCAGAGGGGATTTTTCCTGACTCCAGAGTTGCATCAAACATTTTGCAGTCTTTAAATAAACCTCTTTTTTATTCTTTGTGTGAAACCTAGATAATGTTGATTTTGCTCCTAAACATCAAAATATGAAAGTCTGTCTATCTTGTTTCATTTTCTGCTTATTTGTAATAACTGGAATACATAAAACCTGTTTCTTAGATTAGCCCTTATTTTTTGTGTTGGCATCTTGCAGCTATAGGCACTTTCTGTTCTGTACAAAGTCCAAATTGCCAAGACAAAAAGGTGCTAGAAATTCTTCTCTTCAGCAAACTTTGCAGACATTTAATGGCACACCTAAAGCTCATGTTTAACAGTATTGTGCTTGTCGTATATTTAACATATCCAATTTAATGCCGGTCTATGAGATGACTGCATGCATTTCAGCTTTATGACGTTATTAGGACATAACTCTACTTTGTGTTCCTCTTGCAGATAGCTGGTCTAGGTCTTTCTCAGGACCAGAGAACAGAAGTTCATGCACTTTGCATGTCAGAAATGCCCTCTTCAGTCTGTGATCCAGCTGCACAGATGTGCTCATCATGTGACCAGCTGTACCCTTCTCATGCAACAAAGACGCTGCATTTAAATGTCCTCTGGAAAAATGGTGGGTATTGACTATAGCTAATATTGGTCTATGTTTCAGGCTGAAGGTGGTTGATGTATGCTGGGTATATGCCTAGCTGAAAGATAGCTTCTATGTGTTTACTATTCGACTTAATAATGTCAAAGTCTCACTAAAACAGTCAAATGTGTCTGTATTCTCTAACCATTAAAACGTGCCCTGCATGATTTTGGTTTATCCCACCTGGCAACACTACCAGAAAGGAATGTCTGTGCATGTTTCAGGAGACAGCTTGAAACACAAACCCTCTCCAGTAAGCTGTATAAACCAGGTGATCCTTTTATGAGGGGATATCATTTAGATGGAGAGATATGGGTAATGAAATGCTGCTTGCCCTTACAAGCAAATGATGAAGTTTAACCTGCATGATCTGCTTGTATAGAAGAAGCCTGTGATAAATAAACAATCAAATGAGATTTTAATATATGCAATTGTCCTGATAAATACTTGTAAACCTTAATATTACTCTAAACGAGAGCTGGGACAGTTGTGCACCACTGCAAGAACCTCTTAGCTAGACCTCCACTGACTGTGAACAGTTTCCAATGTCGTAGCCTTTTTGTAATATTATATGGAGTTTCTGCTAACAATCCTTCCCATGTAGACTGGTGTTTGTCAGTTGTAAACTCTTTAATCCCCTTAATTTTACCTATATCTGACACTTGTCTTTTTATATCAGCAAAAAAATAGCTTCTGAAAGATAGCGTGATTAAAACAATTGCAAGGATTCTTGTACATTATTGACTTCAGTATTCCAGCGTAATTGATTAAGGAACATCAGCCAAGGGAGTTCAGATTGTGCTAAATGCTGTGAAAGGTGACAAAAGTTAGGAGTTTTGTAAAGCCACTGCTATACGACTTGCCAGAAGCAGCTAACAAACTGAACCTGCAAAAGAATGTGAAAATAGCACAAAGGATACTGTCACTTACAGTGGCTAACTACAGCAAGTGGCGTGACAGTATGTCTCATGTTTGGCCTAACAGCCTCCCTGAGTGCTCTCTAATGCTAAAGCTGCACCTCTGTCTAGCTTATGCTGCAAAGGGCATTCATGGGGCTGGTAAGTGATGAAACAAATCTTTGAGTTAATCACATATGGAAAAAATGTTCCTGAATATTTGTAGTAATTGAAGCCTGTCATCCAACAGATGATTTTTTAAATTTAAAAACTGAAAAATTATGTACATTTTCCCCACAAATGAACTCTCACAATTCTCCTTTTCCTCTTAATTCCCAGCTAATTCCAACTATGCCCAGGGTGACTGACTTGCCACATGAAAACGCTGCATGACTAACCTGCAAACCACAAAAGAAATATCAGTTGATTTCAGACTTAAGCCTTTTTCTCATCAGAGACACTAATTTTATCTCTCTCATTTCCCTGCCATCATTTTTCATTAAAGTTTTGGGACTAGAATAACTCATTAAATATTATTGAAATTAAACTTTAGATTTAAAATCTACTGCAATGAAGGGAAGTAACAGACAGAGAAATCCCATAATAATCTTTCTTTTAGAAAACAACCTAGAATATTCTTTTCCTGCATGCCCAGGAGGAATAAATTCCATTTTCTTTTTTTTTTGGCAGGAAATCTGAAGTGCCGGAACACATCACTGTTGAAAAGCCATGAAATTGATTCTCAATCAGCTCTTCTGCTGGAACATTTTAGTTATAGTCGTGGTATTTAAAAAGTCATCAGGAGGATATGTTTTGGCACTAAGTCAGGTGGACATGGTGACATGAAATGGCATTGCCTGGCTTTTTCAGGATTGATACAATTGCACAACTTTTCACAGATGAAATGTCTCATTGCCCATCACATTTGTTTAAATTTCAGTAGAATGTAACTACTATCAGCACTAGTCTATACAAATGGCTTCAAAAATCCTGTTTACAGTACAGTGCTTGGGATGATTACTAGGATTTACATTTCAATATTCAGTATTTGGTATGAAAGTTATGTGGGGTCTCAAAAATAAGGATTTCTGCCTCAGTTCTGTGTCTCTCTCTCATAGATGGTCTGAAAGATAGAGATTAAGAGCAGTGTGCTTTCATTCTTGACATCAGTCTCTAGGCAACAAAGAGCTGAATTATGGCTACTGAATAACATATTATCATAAAAGGTTTAAATTTTGGGAATCACATAAGTACTGTATGTATACATACAGGTAGATCATCTGTACTCACAATACATATATATATATATATATATATATATATGAGTATGCACACATGTGTAAAATGTATGTGTATATATATGGACAGTTACATACATATAGGTACAATATGTATATTATATGCATAACATGCATATACCAGACCAGATATTTCATGTGGCTCCCATCATATGTGTATCCTTAGAGAGAAATTTGTGTGCATGTCTGTGTTCATATGTGTGTGCATATATATATATATATATATATATATATGTACCTATATTTGCATGCAAAAATACTTTTAGATGACTGTTAAGTGCACCATACTTGGAGTACATAGATTCAGATGTCAAAGAAGAAATATTATATAGTCCTGTGTTTTTTGGCCAAGCCATTGCAGACTGATGTCTAATCTGTTTCAGTATCTTGCAATGTCCATATCATATGACTTCTAAATTACCAGTGAGTGTTTTGAGTCATATTTTCCCTGCTATATATGAACATGATTGTAAATAGGAGCAAAGGCAGGAATCCTGGCACTGGTAGGTGATCATATCCTGGCTTGAAGTCAGAGCATATCCAGCATGGCCTAAAGTTTGAGGTTTTTTGGGGGGGACAAGGGGATCAAGTAAGAGATGACATTCAGCTCATTCAAGAACTCTGAGGGTTCTCTGACTTCTCCTCCACTTGAAAAGGCAAACATTTCTCCTCCTTGACTGTAATCACCCAATTTAGCTAAAATAAATTTTTCTTCACAAGAGGGTAAGTGGGAGAGTTGGTGGTTTGCATGGACTGAGTCACCGCTCTTGTGGAGAGATCCCACATGAAATATTCAGGGAAATAGGAAACACGAAAGAGGACAGTCAGAAAAGCGTGCTCTTTATGGACATCTATAGATGGAAGAAAGCAATTTTTTTTACTCCCCAGTATTCAGTGAGGGTATATCTATCTTTAACAAACTGTTTTATTTCCAAATAAAACAGTAACAGTTTAATTCTCAGTTTCCACAAAATCATTTATCCTTCCATATTCTTGCCCTTTCACTACAGCACAGGAAGATAAGGCAGTAAAGCCTGTACTGAGGACCAAGAAATTACATCTGTTTCAAGCCAAATATTGAAATGGTTCTGACAGCCTAATAGGCAAGAGGGATAATGCTGCCATCATTCTCCAACTCTTAATCTGAAGGGCCTTCTGTCAAAACATCCTTAAAATATTTTTAACTTGTTTTACAGAAAGATGGACGATCTTTCATTACTTCCATCAAAACTTTCATGCTCCTTAAGAATGCATCCTGCTTCATGAGGAGCATCTCTGTATGGGCTCCTAAATATGTTCAAGTTTCAGATGAGAGGCCAAGCCCAGAGAACCAGTGCAGTGTGCACCAGTTATTAAAATTATCAAATAGATGACTGCCCAAATTAAGGTTCAAATGAGACCATATGCTGAAGTCAATAAAGTGGATTTTTATTTAACCGTAAATGTGACATAAAGTGAGAGAGAGATAGAAAAAAATAGGAAAAGAGAGTGGGAGGAGAAAATGAGAGTGACAGAGAGACAGATTAAATAGAAAAATATCACCACCAGATGAATCCTGACAGCATCCCATTGGTCCTCTTCTGGTCATCTTGGTGGTGAGGGTCCTGGTCTTGATCTGTTGGGAGTGGTGGAAGCCCATGAAACACAGAGTCCACTGGATTTATATTTGCTCAGGTACAGGTGGGAATGCCCAGGTACTTCTCCTAGGACAGGAAGTTTTCTACTGGATGATGTAATACTTTGGATCATGGGACACTTTGGGAGTCTTTGACGGTTATAACATCTTCTAAGATGCCTCTTACATCAGCAAAGTGCAGTCAGTTCTGGACCATTATGGCCCATCAGCAGAGATGAATACTGTCAGGCTACATGTGGATGTGCCAATACTTTTCCCCAGGTGAGGTTTCCTGGATGAGCCACTTGTATAAGGACCTTGGCATGATAAAAAGCACTATCCAAGTTCATTGGATTTGCCTCTTATCAGCCTGTTCACTTATCTTGCTCAACATTCAACTGTAGCCTCTAGTGATGGGCGATTAAGTGGTCGATTGTTTGAGCAATTAACCAGTGACAGTCCAGTCTCTCACCAAGTGAAGATACAAAATGAGTAACAGGAAAGTGCTACAGAGCCAAGGGTAAAACAAGTATGTAATTATTTACAGAGAGCAGATCAGCCCAATTAGACAAGCCAAAGGGATCTCTCCAGCCTGGACTTTTGATCACTCTGCTGGGAAATAAAAGACTACTCTAACTTCCACTCTGCCTGGAAACAAGTGTGAAGCCTCCGTATGTGAAGGTGGGATCCATTTTCCCAGCCAGACTACGCGTGCCAACACAGATAATTCCTCAAACTGTCATCAACTGACTATTTAGGATTTGCTAGGTAAAATCAAAAGCTTAAAGTGCTACCTGAAAGCCAGGAGGCAACAATCCCAATCAGGATACAATAGGACTAAAATAGCAATAAGAATATCAAGTTTTGTTACAGAGGTAAGGGCAGGAGGGCTATCTTCAGGACTCAGATCTGGAGCAGCTGAGGCAGCCCCCATCCCATAGGGAATGCTTGGCCATAACCCAGCCTGGCCTACGGCAGCTGCTTTTCAACTGGGGCTCTAATGGCTGATCTACAGAGCACCACGGCCCTGCCCTGGCCAGCCACAGGGCCTACCTGCAAGCCCATGGCCTGGCTTCAGCCCATCCCAAATATGCCCTCTTTAACTAAAAAACAAGCCATAACACCACTACACCTACTTTCCTCACTTCTACACGCTGCTCATGCAGGCCATGGGGGTCACAAAGACAAGGGCCCTCAGAAAGGGCCGCTTCAGATGGTGGGCCATGGTTAAAAGCTGCTCTATTTGATTTTCACATGTAATTCAGTGGGCCTGTGCCCTGAAGAGCTGCCAGGCTGGTGCTGTTTAGCTCCTTGCTGAGGCACAGTGTATTTGTGTCATTTGTACACAGCTTATGTTGCAAGGTGGCAAATCTGCAGAAAACCACTACCCCCTCTCAAATAAACAATAAAAGAAGTCATGAGGCCAGATCCACTGGATGCAAAAGTGACTTGTTCATTGCTTCCAGGAGTGTTAGCAAGAGTCATAACCACTTAGCAGAGCTAAGCATCTCTCGGTGAGTGCTGCTCGTGGCAGTGTGTATGGCAGGGACGCCGGCAGCCACTCACAGAGCGTGAGCTCTCAGGGTGCCCGGAGCTGCTCACAGCAGCAAACTCAGCTTTGTTGGGTGCATTATCTGCCCCAAACAGGGCAGAGCCCAGCAGCAGGAAAAGATTCCTCAAGTTTTTTGACCACCTAAGGAGACATGGTTATTTGTATTAAATTAGGGAAAAGGGAATGGCCTGTGATAAACACATACTGCATCAGGACAGGAATTGCATCCTTATGGGTACATAGTTGAGACAATAATGAAAAATTTGAAAAGCACAAAATTGGGGGGAAAAAAGGTTTTTTATTATGATCATATTCTTACTTGATATTCTCAAATTCATACCTATGAAATATACTTCTTTTAAAGACCATCATTATAAAAGCCAGAATGTTCCTTGACTCTTGATGTCTTTAGTCTCTGAGTTACTATTATGCTGGTTTTTCAGTGTCAGCTGTGTCCTGAGTGTCACCTGTTTCCCTTCAGCATCAATGAAGACATTTCCTTTGTTTGCTGTGGAGATCCCGGAAGGTAAATGAATCACTGTTCATAACTATTATTTGGCCAAAAGGTGAGGAAAACCTAGAGCTGTGTAAATCCCCTCCCTGCAATCTTGCCTTGTTCCCTTCTGCCATCTTGTGGCCCTAAAAGTTTAATTCTACTCTAGATAAAGTCATTGTCCTAGTCTGACATGCAGCAAAGCACCAAGTCATTCCCTACCCCACATTTATGAGCTTATTCCCTTTCAATGTTCAGAGTCACCTTTTGTCACTGCCCTGGGAAGTGTGGAATCACCATCTGGGAAGGTATTTGAAAGACATGTAGATGTGGTACTTAGTTACACGGCTTTGTAGTGAACTTGTCAGTGTTAAGTTAATGGTTGAACTGGGGATCTTAAAAGGTTTTTTCTAACCTAAATGATTCTATGATTATATGTTAGAATACGGTAACAGGTACTCCATCCATTTCCAGTATTTGGTGATAAGTCTGAAATAAAATGTTCCTGTCAACAGGCTGGAAGATGTTCAGACTGACAACAGAAGATTAGATTGGATTAGAAATATGTTTTATGGGCAATGTACCAAACCAGAAATTAAAACTTGTCTAGAATAACTGATTGTTTATTTCTGTAATTTTTTCTAAAGGGAATGATAAAGTGATATAGAGGTAGAAGAGATAATGTCTAGCAAGAAGAAACCAGGAGTACCCACAGGCAGACTTGGCAACACTGAATAAGGATCAGCAGTGACAGAAAAGAGCTGTGGTGTAAGACAGGAGCAGAGTCTACCCAAGGCTTCACAGTGAGTAGGAAAAAATTGAATTTCCTATTTCCAATATGAGGACAGGACACAGCTGCCATGGGGAACAAAAAGGCAGATAGTGGAGCAGCAGCAAAGAGCTCTGTCCCACTTCCAGAGGAGAGACTTTCAAGTACAGCAGACATCACAGTGATGGCTGGGACTGTACAATAATGTGCCCAACCATGCAGAGAGGCTGCCTCTCCCCAAACACACCGTAGCTATGATTCCATGTGCTGGTTCCAGCTCAGCCACAAGAAGTATTTAACATCAGCAGAAGATACGTCTCTACAAACAGTTTATTGCATCCAGCAGCATGCAATCTCACACACCAGTCTGCTTTATCCCAGCTGGAGACATTTGAGATCCCTGGAGAGCTTTCGGCATCAGATCCACACATCTTGCTTACCTATTAGCAGTGGTAGCTTGCACCAGCCACACAGGCCAGTGTCAGCAAAAGTTATTGACGGAATCCTTTTCCTTTAGGGGGCAGACAAAGACTGAGTACAACTCATGTCTTTAAGGTCTGGATTAATGCACACAATGCACTGAAACCAGGAATATATAAGTTGAATGCTTTTAAGATTACCATTCTGGTGAGAAAAAGGCAGGGAAGAGAACATCCCTAAATTCTTTGCAGTGGATTTAATAAGTCCAACATTTACAGTCATCCTATGTGACAGCATGTCTATCAGAAGAAAATATTGCTAATATTATAAAATAAGGCACCTGGAAATTAGGAAAAGACAACACTAAGTTATGAGTTATGTGATGGCATATGTACTTCTGAGCATTGTCCAAGGCTTCTTATGACAATAGGAAGCTGTCCCTTAGATCAGTCTTCCCTTGTTTTCTCTGTAAGGCAAGGACTGTTCAATATTTAGAAATATTTCTACAGACCAACAAACCCACAGCAGCGTTAGTTTATAAAAGAAATTGTCATTAGGTATTTTATTTTTAATCTTGTTTCTGTGGACAGATGTATTTTTTTTATAAATTGTCTTAATGGATTATGATCTAATATTTTCTCATATTTTACAGCCTTTCAGACTGATTGAATTTCAGGCTAAAATGTAGCTTTGTAGATTACTCTTACCTCATAGTACAGAATGAGGTAAAATGATGTGAAGATGTAAGTAGATGGGTCTTCCTTTATCTCTGTCCCAAAGTGATGCTAAGCTAATGAATTAAATGAAGTTTTCTGCAAGTAAGTAGTCCCCAGTCCCACACTCTTCTTAACATGTAATGTTGTGTGAGTTCAGTCACAGAATCACAGAGCAATTCAGGCTGGAATGTATCTCATGAAGCCTCTAGTCTGACCTCCTGCTCAAAGCTGGTTTATATAAATATTAACCTGAACTACAGCTGTAAGTATGTGAAAAGGTTCCCCAGAAGCCATTCTTGAAGCCCCTTCTGATGTGCGGTGTTCACATTTGCATGAGCCACTGTGAAGTGTTACAGGATCCTGCCTCTGGGTGTCAGCATTTGCCCTCATCTGGAGACACTTACAAACTCCTTAAAATCACTCGTCTCTAAAGAGCCATGAAGCCAGACAGATTCCAGTTATCATTCTGAATTTGTCTGAACAGTTTGATCTGGCTTATGAGAATTTTCAAGAAAGCTAGAATAATCAAGCTAAATCAGAAAATTACATTCTCTGTGTGATTGAGAAGGGATTTTTTTTTTTTCAGGATTTCACTTCTAAGATGAAAGGAAGATTAAATTCTGAATTCACTTTTTTTTCCCTAACATTCATTCAGACTGCAAGACTTGAGCAAGAAAAAAGAGAAGAAATAGAACAGGTTTGAGCAGCTGCTGTGCTACCCACTTAGAGATTATACACTATCAGATAAGCAAAAGTTATACACAGCTTTTCATTTTAAGCTAAAGCTTACCTCTGGAGACAAGATCTGCATGAGGCTGCATTATTCCAGGTGTCATTATGGCCAGGTGGTGGAGACAAAAGCTACAGAAAGACCATTTTGCTCTTCACCAGTGTAGTCAGTCAAGGCCATCATGGGGAGGAAGAGCAGCAGAGTAAAGAAGGAAGAGAATGGTGACTGATTAAACGGAAGGACCATAATTCCTATCTAATGCAGCAAACCTTCAACCTCTCTCTTGGTGCACACAGTAAGCTCTCAAGCCCTGCAGGGGCACAGCGTGGCTTCTGTAGGCTCAGTCATAGAGGGTTCCTCATAACACCCAAATCTTAGAGACACACAAAAGATTTGAAGGAGCTCAACACCCCATGGGACCAGTTGTCTGCTTTCCTGGAGCTCCTGATATGTGAGCTTGGAGGCATTGTCAAAATTTCTCCGGATCCCAGGAACTGGGTATAAGCATATCCTGTGGAAATCTGTCCGCCTAGAAGATTTTGCTTATTATTTAGACACATTTTGACACATAGAATAATAAAATATTTTGGGTTGGAAATTTAAAAATATGACTAAGAGCACCCTCCAGACAGTTCTTGAACTCCAGCCAGCTTGGTGCCATGACCATTTCCCTGGGAAGGCTCTTCCAGTGATTGGCCACTTCCTTAGGGGAGAAACTTTTCCTAATGTCCAATCTGAACCTGCTAGGACACAGCTTCACTCCATTTCCTTGTGTCCTATTGCTGGTCATCAGAGAGAGATCGGCACCTCTCTCTCCACTGCACTCCCTGAGGAAGTTGCAGGCTGTGATAAGATCACTCCTCAGCCTTCCTTTCTTCAAGCTGTGCCAACTACGTGACCTCAGCCACTGCTTGTAAGTCTTGCCCTTGGGGACTTTCACCACCTTGGTGGCCCTTCTCTGGAACTCTCTAAAACTTTGTGCTGTGGAGCCCCAAACTGCAAACAGCACTCAAGGTGGGGATGCACCAGAGGGACAATCACCTCCCTTGACCAGATGGCAATGCTGTGCTTGAATCCAACAGTACAATGTATAATCCAATGATCTCCACTGTAAAAAAACAAACAAACAAACAAACAAATAGCTCACCAAAAAATCTCTGCAAGGAAATTATTTAGTTAAGATTGAATTTCCTGACAAAATAGAACCGATAATTCATGCATGCAAACCAGAATGGTCCTGTCCCATGTGGATTTATATTCATACCACCATACATTAACAAGTTCAATCTGACAAACACAGTATGTTTTTAGAATGCTGCCTCCTGAAGCATGACATACAGTTTTATGCTGGAATTAATGAAAATTTCTTCAATTTTTATTCATTGCATTCATATGTGTGCTAAGACAATAAATGCCTTAGAAAGAGTGAACATTCAAAAGCCCCTGTTATCTTGTGCATTGAAGGACACTTGTTTTCAGATCAGATTTAATGCATGACATTTACTGAGTAACTCTGTCAGGCATTGCTGTTTTGTCTACATAATTCTGCCAGAAGAAAGAGTCAAATAAAAAAAAATTAAAAATTAAAAGAAAAAAAAAAAAACAACCAAAAACCAAACAAACAAGAAAACAAGCAAGCAAAAAAACAAACAAACCCCAAAATGCCAAAACCCTGACATTTATGTAAGAGGAAATCCATACCAGATTAAATGTAGTCTGATTTAAATTAAAGATTGTGGATCATATTACTATAGCCCAATTTACCTCCTTTCAATCCTTCATTAAGCTGGTTTGGATTTACAGGTGCTTTTATAACTTCCAAATATAATGAAAATGGTGTAAATGTTCCCATATTAAGATCAACTGTGAACATACTTTTCCGCTATGCAGCTGTCTCTGACTTTTTGAACAAAATTAGAGATCACTTAAGAAAAGTGGGTGTAAACAAGCCTATAGAACTAGATGAGATGTGTTTGTGGGTACCAGCTCTGCCATTTGCTGTTGTAAGGCCACTCTAAGTCATCATTGTAAGGACACAGAAGTTAGGTGAAATCCCCAGTAACTGTAATAAAGGCAAATGTAGCACACATCTTCAAAGGGCAAGAAAAGAAGAAGCCTGTTGGCTTAATATCTGTCCACAGGGAAATAAGGAGGCAAACTTTCCTGGAGGACATTTCCAGGCACAAAAATTTGACTGGGAGCAGCCAGCACAGATATTTCAAGAGTACCTCACACTTGAAAAGCTTGATGGCTCTCTATTATGAGATGAATGGGTCATAGAATAGCTGGAAACCTGTATAAGCGCCTTTAGCAAGGCATAAGTAGTCCATAATTACCTCACAGCCAAACCTAAGAGATAGACTGGAAAGTCAGCATTGCTTTGAACAGCTCTCAAGATCTGCCTGTAGTCATGAATTTATTATAATTTTCTTCAGCAGCAAAGGAGCATTAAGAAAATGCTTAATTTCAGTGAGAAAATTAAAGTGAGTTACTGAGTTCTGATGTTCCTCAATGCATCACAGTGCACGAAAATACAGTCTCTACTGAAAAACAGCCCCTACGAAAAACTTGAGGAAAGCCAGACTGCCTGAACAAATGGAATGTGATTTAGTGATTGTGACCTTTTCTTACTATCAGCTACTTCTGTCTTCCATTAAGACTTTTTAGATTACAGGGTGAGGGTTAGGGTAGGAGTTTATAGATAAATTTATGGTCTGATAACTGCTACCCTACTTTTCTCATATTAACTGTGAATGTAAGAGCAGAAAAAATACAGCTCTGAATTCAGAACAACCCTATATCAAGGATGGCCAACACACTATAATTTAAAAGAAATGCTGTCAAATATTTTTAAATACACTTTAGTCTAAAGGCAAAATATCTGGTACACATCATTCTGCAATTAATAAAATTGCAGATAATATACAGAACTGATATGCTTATGAGTGGAAATAGAAGTGCTGCTGAAACAAATTGGCTACAGACAAAACCAGCTCAGAAGAGTCAGTAAGAAGATTCTCTGGGTGAAGGTATCTTCAGATCAGCTTACACAGCAGAACCCACATCAAGAGTTATCAGGTTCAGAGGTCTCTGTATTACACAGCACCTAAACAAAAGGGTTTAATGAGAAGAAACAGAGATACCATCCATGCACCTAAGACTTCTTTTTTCCAGTTGTGAATACAATAGAGGTTGCATGAGGGTGGACCTAGAGATTTTCTTCACAGAACATAGGCATTTTGTATGATGATGAGAAGATAAAAAGAAAACACTTGAAGGATTCCTGTTTCTTGTCAGTGGAGAAAGGATGATGAAATCCTATGGAAACACTGGAAAAAACAGCAGGAAATTCTACGGCTTTGTTTTCACTGTGGTGCTAGAAATGGTTTTGATTACTGAGATGGACTACAGTTTTTGCACATAAATAACATCTTTGATCTAAAATGCAACTGCTGACAGGTAGAAAGTCTGATCAGTGTTCAACTTTTCTCACTCGCTTTTCTCTGTTTGCCTGGTTTCTTTGAAGTTTAGTAACATACTCCTAGCATGCCATCACCATCACTTCATATAAAAAGCACAGAAATCCAGACTAGTCATGATAAATTATAAATAAGCTAAGCAATACTTCTTTCAAACAGACTGCAGCTTGGGGTAAGGTGTATCCATCCACCTGCCTGGCAAAAAGTACATTTATTCAGCTTTGTATTTTTCTAATCTTCTTATAAAATAGGAGGGGAAATTTATTTCTGGACAATACTCACCAAGTCTCACTAGGACTTCACAGCAGTATTTGGCATCAGAGGAAAACATGTACCACATTTCCCTTCATTCTAAAGGGACTGGGAAAGCAAAAAGTTAAGTAAACTCAATATTTCATTGAAGAAAGAAGACTTTTTTTCTCATTACTTTGGTTCTTAACTTTACAACAAATACCTACCTTCTTTGTATGCATGCACCTTCATTAAACTCTTAATATTTTCACATATTGTTTTACAGTTTGTGCTTTATGGGAATTTAGAACATTTTATCTCTCATTTATCTGATTTTAAATGTTGGGTTACAGTAGCACCAAAGTTCACTTTGACTGATTCAAAGAAGTGCACAACTTCTAAATTTGGTAACAAGAAGATTCCCAGCTTTCTTAACAGCAAGTGATTGAAGTCTCCAGAAAATCTTCTTCTTCTTTCTTTAGTGTGTAAACAGTATAAATCTGCTCAGATGCTGACACTGACAATTGGAAGCTGATAGGAGCAGCTAAGGGAGCTGGGGGTGTTTAGGCTGGAGAAATTGAGGCTCAGGGGGACCTTATCACTCTCTACAACTCCCTGAAAGGAGCTTCCAGTAAGGAGGGATTTGGTCTCTTCTGTGAAGTAACAAGTGATAGGACAAGTGGAAATCACCTCAAATTGTGTCCAGGGAAGTTTAGATTTGATATTAGGAAACATTTCCTCCCTGGAAGCATTGTGAAGTATTGGAACAGGCTGCCCAAGGAAGTGGTTGAGTCACCATCCCTGGAGATAATTAACAGACGTGTGGCACACAGCGACATGGTTTAGTGGAGGACTTGGGAGTGCTGGGTAACTGGCTGGACTTGATGATCTTACAGGTCTTTTACAAACTCAACAATTCTACGATTCCCTTTCAAATGAAATGAGCTCACAGAGCAGAAGGTCATATTCTAAAGATCTCATTCCTTGTCAGTAATCATTTTCATCTGAGTCAAACTGAAACACGAAAGCTCTGCAGGGCTACTACCATCAGGAGGTATGAGACATCAAAACACATATCAGACTGACAGCTGTGGAAACTGAAATCCTTGCTCTTCCACTGAAATATAAGATAAGCCATTACTGGGGAAGCTTCTCACAAGCATGGTTCACTTATCCAAATAAGTGATCTGCTTTGGTGACAAAAGGCAGTTGTTTATGTCACCTTCACTGAGATTATCAGCAAGTGTGTGTAGGAACACAACTGGCTGGGATGAATGGTGTTTTAGCCTCCGTGGCATATACAGGAGACATCAACCTGAGACCATGGAAAGCGGGATACTGAAAGGGAGATACTTGGTCAGGTTATGGTGAGAAGAGTGTGGTCATGGGAGTTAGTATGCTAAAGGAATTATTCTATAATAGGTCATGTTTCTGCTTCCTGTTCTCAGTTGGTTCGGGACCTGTCACATATAAGGTCCTGTTCCGAGTTCACATTCTTGATTGGAGCCCTGCCCTCAGAATACCCCTATATATTGCTATGTTCACCATGCCCCTGGTCTTTGGATATTGCCCCTCAGATCATGCAGTTTCCACCTCTGTTATTTTGCTATTAAAGTACTTTATTTTTAGGGCAAGTCCATGGTTCCCATCCCTCTATTTTTGCCACTTTCCCCCCGGCTGGACTGGACTCAGGGTCGCAGCAAGCCGGATTGCAACAAGTGCATCTGTGTTTTTTATCCTTTTTCTCTCTGTCATAATACAAGCTCTTCTGGTAGTGTATTAAGCATAGGTGATTAACTTGCTTCATTTGCTTGTTTTCCTTTATCTTCAGTCATTGTGTTCAACCTAGAAAATTAAATTGCTTTTTAGACTCTTTGAACCCAAGTGTTTTAGTAGTTTGAGAACAAGAGACAAATGTTTTAAACTTTGTGTGATTTTCTGTGGGAAGTCAGCACTCAGTTGAAACTTCTTAGATGGGTTTGTAATGTTCATTGCCACTAATTCCATGGTGGTAGGTACCAGTATGAGCTTCCCAAGCTTTGGGAGCTTCAGGTCCATTGAGGGATCATGGGACTACATCAGAGCTGCAGAGACAGCAGAAAAATGTTAAAAATAGAAGTAATCTGGAAATGGTTGAAACAATGTCAGTGAAGAATCCAGCAATGATCTTCACTAGGGGACTGAATTAGGCACTCACAGGTATAATGCTTCTAACTAAAAATATTGCACCAAACTGTCCAGAATTGCTCAGTTTCTGCCTGTTCATTCACTGGCAGGATGTATGCTAATAATTACAATTTTTCTGACAGTCCTGTTGCCATATGTGGTAAAGCTCAAAATAACTCTATATCACCTGTTACAACATACTATCCTAACCTATCTGAAGGTAGGTGTTAAATTGGTTTATAAAGAAACAGCTAATTCTTGTATTATTCTGTAAGTCAAACTTCCAATCACTATCTGGTTTATTGTTGCCTCCTGGGAGTACTCATACAAAATTATCAAATTATTCTGAATTTCTACTAACTCCTTTAAACAAGGCTGCAATATCACATGATACAGAGGAGTTAAGGAGGAAGAGAATGGATGTCTTTCCTCTCCCTTTCAAAATAAAACCATCCTCTTTTTGCACTACTGAAGAAGTTTGAATTCCATGCTCTGGTCTGAAGCCAGCTCCTCAGCTTCTAGGGAATGGATACATATTTATCTTTGATCAGTTTTTCGGTGAACCTGTTGCAGAAAGAGGAGCCTTGGGCAACAGCTAAATGTATCACAGAATCATAGAATGATTTTTCTTGGAAGGAACCTTGAAGATCATCTATTTCCAATTCCCCTGTCATCTCATGAGTTTCTGAGACAGGGCCAAAACTTGTGGTACACAGCTTGAGAATGTGAACCCCTTTTCAGTGGGGCATGAAAAGACCTGCAGATGGTGGGAGCTAGACCAAAGGTATTCCAAAGAACAAAAAGCCTCTGCAACATATGAATACCTGTTACTTTTTTTAAACTCATTAAAAATGTTAACCCCCAAAAAGAGGTAAAAGGAACTTTCTAGTGTGAAATGTGTTTGTTCAGATTGAAGCACCCTGGTGACCTTAGCTGGTCACCAGATACCCAGCAAGTCATCACTCTCTCCTCAGCAGGATGCAGGGAGAAGAAACAATGAAAGCTCATAAATTGAGCTAAGGACAGGGAGATGATTCACAAACCAGCATCATGGGCAAAAGAGACATGACTTCAGTAAAAATAATTTTATTTATTGCCAGTTAATAACAGTAGGAAAGTGAGAAATATAAAAACAAAATTAAAAACACTTTCCCCTCCACCATCCCTTCTTCCCAGCCTTAGCTTCACTCCTGACTCTTTTACTTTCGCTGCCCCAAGTAGATCAGGGAGTTGGGGCACGCAGGTTGAAGACAGTTCACAGCTCATAACTTTGTCTCTGCTGCTCCTTCCTGTCCATCATTTCACTGCTCCATCATGGGGCACATCCTACAGGATACAGTCCTTCAGAAGCTTCTCCAGTGTTGATCCTTCCCACAGAGAACAGTTCTTTGAGAACAAACGGCTCCTGGGTGGGCACTCCACACATCCTGCCAGTGATTCCTTCTCCTGCATAGATCATCTCCCACAGGCCACAGCTCCTGCCAGGAATCTGCTCCACTGTAGGTTTCCATGGGCCAGAGCTGCCCTCAGGGCACATCCCCCTCCTCTCGTTCGGGGTCCTCCCCGAGCTGCAGGGGGACAACATGCAGCACCACAGTCTTTTCCATGGGCTGCAAGTGCCTGGGGCCCATCCTCCCCCTCCTTCTTCACTGACCTGTTTTTCTCACATTTTCCCAACTCGTCACAACAGCTGTGCAGCACTTTTTAACCTCTCTTAAACACGTTATCACAGAGGCGCTACCAACAACGCTTAAAGGGCTCAGCTCTGGCCAGTGGCTGTTTTGGAGCTGTCTGGAACTCACTCTGTCTGACATGGGGGAAGCTTCTGGTATCTTCTCACAGAAGCCACCCCTTCAACCCCCCTGCTCCCAAAACCTTGGCACATATACAAACATACCGCTGCTAATAACATCTGGCTTAGAGATTTATTCTCAAATGCCTTATTCATTGAATTCTCAGGCAAAATTGCTGGCTCTCTGTCCTGGTTATAATCCAGCACAGTGCTTTGAGTAGTAGCAGATATTCTCTTACAAGAAAAAACTACCCTATTATTATTAATATTACTATTATTATTCCTTTAAAGTCATCATAAGATGTGTTTGCTTGAGTGAGCATTGTGATCTGTGAACATTTTGTATTTTATAAAAATAGGTTACCCTCTTTTCCCATTGCTGCATGGAGGCTTCCTGAAGATGAGACTGGCATAATAAGGTCAGCACTGCTGGGTGGTGTAACAAACTTGTCAGTAAATGTTAGTTTCAAAAACAGCATCTCAGAAACCTTTTCTTTATTCTCCTCGCTTCTTAAGACATGCAGTTTCATGTGTCACCACTTGGTATGTTCATAAAAAAAAATACGCACAGTTTAAAAAAGAAATGTAATTAATACATTTCATTAAAGCCATGAAAAGACTCAGAATCTAGTCATTAGACGAAACAAGTACAGGCAGCTCTACATACTTAATTTTCTGTGCATACTAGCAATAATGTCTTTGGGGGTGAATTTCTGGCATATTTATCACCATCATATCTAGGAACTATAGGTTAAATCCTTGACCATATATAAATCCTCTTTTTGATGCTTCAGTGGAAGATCCACCATTACAGAAAAATACTATGCAAATCAGATTACATTTTCCTGCCTTAGGGATTCCAATCCTTCTGCCCATTGGCCACACCAACATTATCTATACAGACATAGTAGGAAATCCCAGAAAAAGAAGCAATGAAAATAGTAAAATAATGAACACCTTACAATACACAGAGAGAGAAAAGAGATTAATTTACCAGGGGAAAGAAATGAGAAAGGTGCCAATAGAAGGACAAAATCTGGAAAAAATGTGGAAATGAATGAGTCACACTTCCTTATATTCTAAATATAATCATTATATTCAGAAACATAAGCAAAGAGAAAGGTCATAGCAAAGAGAAAGGTCATAGCTAGAGTTGTGGGGTTTTGCATCATGTTCAGCCCTTGGTGTGTGCAAACTTGAATCTCAGGCATGTGTTATGCGAA
Organism: Onychostruthus taczanowskii; assembly: GCF_017590055.1. Taxonomy (NCBI): domain Eukaryota; kingdom Metazoa; phylum Chordata; class Aves; order Passeriformes; family Passeridae; genus Onychostruthus; species Onychostruthus taczanowskii. Next base: position 25,156,464 of record NW_024501459.1, on the reverse strand, counting down.
ATGTGGTGCTTGCATACAAATTTACTGCACTAACCATGGAAGAGAATGTATGAAACTCTTTGTGGTACATCAGCTCAACTGTCCAACTGCTGAGCTCACATTTTCTGCATCCCAGAAGTCCTGGTGAGCATGATGGTAAGCCTATGCTATAAAACACTGAGAGGTACACCATAGTATACATACACACTACCAGTTATCTGGGTACTGCTTGGCTTGGAGAAAAGTGGAGAAATCTGGTGTGTGCATAGAGCAGGCTCAGTCTGCTGACAAGGAGCTACACAAATGTACCCACCAATAACCGGGTTCCGAACCACTGGATGCTTTTAAAATATTGTTTAGAAAATGCCTTTTCCCCATTGGTATTTTCAGGTAATTTAATTTGAACCCATTTCTGCTTTCCTCTCTGATGAAAAAACAACAGATTTTTCCAAGTGATTCACAGAGGTGGTTGTGGGTAACATACTGTCTAATCCACCTCCTTTCACTGAGCAACAGGAAAATTTACAGCTGAGCTTCCTGAGCGGGGAGGGAACAGAAGGAATCTAAAAGCATGCAATGTCACCTAACTCTTTATTCAATAAGAATAAATTCAGAATTCATTCCACAGTCTCTTCAACAGGTAGATTTATGGCTTTTACATTAGTGGTGGCTTAGCATTCTGACATAAAATTTGCCTTGTTTATTCAGTCTTATCTAGCAGTACAGGACTGCTCTGCAATCTCTGTATTTCCAAAGGGTTGAGGGAAAAAGCAAGGTTCTGTTTGGAGACAGCACAGAAAAATTCCTGAGGCAAGAGACTGCATAGCAATAGGAACAGTGCATGCTCAATACTGAGCCCTCATCCCTGCCGCTCCGTTACCATGGAGATGGCACGGCTGCTCCACGGCTTACTCTGCTATCTCCACAGCTGCAACAGGAGTTTTGGGGGGGTGCATGTGCACTGCTCCTCGCACCTTCTCTGTCCTTCACAAACACTGCAGGACAAAGTGATTGTTGTTCAGTTTGTGCTTAGGTCACGGTCTGTTAAAGATCACTGCTGTGTTTAAGAATATCTGTGTCAGTGCATCCTAGGACTGTGTGAAGCTCAAGGGAAAAACCTACAATCTTTAAACACATGCACCTCTAAAAATACTACTGTGAATTATCTCATTTCTGCCCAAAAGCGTACAGACAGGATATCTTATCCACCCATTTCTGAGAACTTCATATATACATTCAATTTAACATTCGGGTGCAAAAACCATTATAATTAATGTACAAGAAAACGTACATTTATTGAGTATTTTGTGTTCTAGGGCTACAGTGAGGAAGAAAGGGAGGAAAGTCAAGAAGCTGATGACTCCAGGTATGAAAAAGATGCACATGGCAAGAAGCCAAGGAGCCATCTCTCTTGTTGTGTTAAAAACATTTTAGCTAACACATTGAACAGAAAAGCGGGTCATAGGATGATTTCTTTTTATGCACAGAACTTGACAGGCTGCACTTGTTCAGAAGTATGTCTGCTTTTTTGAAAGCCATTTCATATTTCAAGATTGGAGAAACAGCTACAACCCTATCTATAAAAACCAATTTAATGTGCATGTGAATACTTCAACAATAATATCAAATACTGCTTTAAACAGAAATAATCAAGACCATTTATTCTTAACCAGGACTACTATATATTCAGGTTTTTACACTGAAAAAAAAATAACTTTTTCTTTCCACTGAACTATCTTGCCTGCATGGAATTTTAGTATTTGCCCTTTTGTTTTAAGTTTTGCCTGAATAATACTCGAGTTCAGAAGAAAGGGCTCAAATTACTCTGCATGCACTATATGACAGCAATGAGCTCTGGTCTTTCATCAAGAGCCAAAATCTAGCAAGCAGGAAAATCAGGAGGTTTTCTCATGGATGTGCTTCACAGCCAGAGGTTCATGTGCAGTAAAGGCAGAGCTTTTTGAGAAAACATCAGTCCTTCTACCCATCACTAAGCAACAGAGCAGCACTGGAATCATCCAAGAAGCTTTAGAAAGACTATCTGATCAGCTTACATGTTATTTTGTTGGCCCTGTTGAATTGTGTTATTTGCTATCACATCTGCTGGCATTTGCTATATAGACTCAACCCTTGAAACAACATAAGATGTAAATAATATTTTGCTTATACCTTTTCATTTCTGCAATTCACATCATCTGCCCTGGAGCACAAGTTTTTTGAAGCACGTTCTCTAACTCATCTAAGTGAAATACTCAGGTTATGCCACAGACAAAATTTATCTAATGTAACACTGAGCGGACCTCAGTGTATATACAGTACACTTTGCTATGTTATGTGTCTTCTGCTGTTCAGAGCCCTCTCGACGTTACATTCAGAGAGGTGCAAATCACTCAGCTCTTCTATTCAGGATGTCCAAGGGTGAGTCTATTTCCCATTATCATCAATCATGCTCCTTGCATAAGCGCGGTTCCCGTAAGACTGGAGTCTGGTTTGCATCCCATTAAGACTAATGGCCGAGGCACGCATACATCATGCTCGCTTCCGAGCGCTCGGAGCGCAGCGCTTCCCCGCGGAAGGGGCGCGGGCCGGGCGCGCTCCGCCGGGCGCTGTCCGCGGTGCTGGAGACGGAGCACGGCCACGGCCGCTCTGCCCCCAGGCACCGCGGCATCATGAGGGAAACCTTTTTGGCAGTCTCTCCCGCACTGATTTAAAAAAAAAAAAAAATATATATATATATATATACTCTGGCAGAACATTAATTCGTATATAAATATCTTGATATGATATTGCCTCACACGGGGTGGACTAGATGATCTTTCAAGGTCCTTTCCAAACCAAACCATTCCAGGATTCTATGAATATTAAAGCGATTAAAACAGTGCTAATCCTTCCCAAAACAGACCCCTTTTGATATCAATGTCGCTAGAATAAACTAGCTTTCTCCAGCATAAGTGCAGGCACCTACTGCCATGATTTTTCCTCTGACTTTTCAAAATCTGATGTAAGTTTAAACTAAATAATCATATTTACGTTGTGGAAGGGTTCTTGTGATCAAGTGTCAGCAATTAGCTGATTTTAACAGTGCACTTCAAGAGATTCCATGCCCCTTCGTGAAAACAGGACTACATCAAGGCCGAACTGAAGAAGAAACCTGGATTTCAGGTGATATTCTTTTCCCTCTGGAATTAATAAAGTATTTCAAAGAGATGAGAGAATGACGAGATCAAACACCTGAGTCAATGAAGCACTTAAGACAGCAGCTACTTCCACAGGGGGATTGTGACTCATTTATATGGGGACCCTAGGAATTTCAAGAAGAGACTTATTAGGAAGATAAATGGGATATGAGAAGCTGTTCTCTGGCTGGCAAGTGGCCAGAAAAGGACATGAATGAGATTCATATAAAACAAGGGCAATAAAGTAGTCACACACATAAGCAGTGCAGGAAAACACTCCTGAGACAAAGAAAACAAGATGGAAATCCCCCAAAACAGAAAGGGCTACCTAGACTGTAGACTTGAAAAATCCCCAAGCAACTGAGGGTAGATAAGAGTGTCTCTAGAGAGGAGGATAGCAATTAAATCCACTGTTATCCTCTGATTTAACTGTTACTTTTCATATCTTTTTACCCATTACTTAGGAGTTTGTGAATATTTACTAATGAGTGAAAAAGCTGAATGTCAACGTAATCAACTTTCTTTCTACTTACAATCTTCAAAGCATGGGAGTAAATTCATTAAAAGTATGGATATTTTTTCCCAATCCCAGCTGTGACACTTGCCATGGGACAGATGGCACTGTCCAAACCAGAATTCACTGATTTATGCCTCATAGGATTAAATTACTCAAATACTATCATGGACTCAATGAATAAAAGAAAAAGGACACAAAAAAAAAAAAAAAAAAAAAAAAAAAAAAAAAAAAAAGTGTTCCTAATTTTACATTGTATTTTCCTCATCTCCTTACACCTGTTTTTACATCTTTTTCATTTTAAACAATCTGTGTTCTTCACAAAAGGGGTATAGTACTCCAGAAAAGGACTGACATGTCTGATTCACACTGTCTTTGAGACAGCCTCAATGGAGTTGATAGAAGCATGTTAAGAAATTGATAGAATTAGTCAACAATCAAATCTTATTTTCATTGCTTGAATATGCTTGCACAAGAATTTCTTGGAAGGGCAACAAACACTACCATGCACTACCATGTCCAAGGCTTCTATACCCTTCAGCTTCACTTATTCATGCCCTGAACTGCTGCTGGTTTCTGCCCACATTCACTCTGAAAGGGTGCAGCACAGCAGTTCTGATTTTATTAACAGGATATTTTTTGCTAGAAGCTCTTTGTCAGATCAAATCGTTGCTTTTCAAAGTAGCAGGAGCAGTGTGTAAGTAGCAGGCTTTCCATTAGCATTCTGCCTAGAACAAAGGTGCAGTTCAGCAAATAAGGACTTAGTGCATGTCTCTTTGTTTTCTGTTTGGAAAGGGTGCAACAGCCGCATGTTAAGTGTATTTAAACAGCTTTATTTTTTGGATCCAGACCAAAAAGGAAAATATATTTCACCAGTGTATCCAAGACAGGGTTCTCTAAGAAGAACACAGCTGTTGCTGTGCTAACTCATCTCTTCTCAAAAGACAAGTATTTTCTTGTTTAAATAGTGAAGGCGATTTATTGTTCCCATTGTACTGGCACTGCTGGTTGCAGCTCTGCTTGCTTTCCTGAATCAAATCAGCAGGACTTGTTCCAGCCAGCAGCACTAAAACGATTAAGAAAATAATGCTTGTGGGAGGGAACTAATTTTGGAAATTCTTCGTGTTCATAGCTCAAAATAAATCAGCAATCAAGAAATCAGCATGTTTCATCTCAAAAAGTAACACATAAATCTTAATCTCTGTTACAATAATCCTTAAAATATTACTTTTGATACTTTTTACCCTTTAGAGATGATTTCATGCTAGCTGATTTTAGTAGTCTTTATCAACATAGCCAGCATTTTGAGATGGTGAAAAACAGCCCAGATATCTTGTACAATCCAGCATAACTATACAGTGTCTGACAGACAAACAATAGTTATTCATTTGATTGCAGATCCCACATATATATATATTTATTTAATTTTTTTTTTAAGAATTTCTATTATTTTTCCAGAAGCGAAAATTTTATTGGAAAGGTCTGACATAAAAAAAAAGATGTAAATTGTCCTTAGTTTTGAAGTGTATAAAGAAAATATTTCTTTGCCAAGAGGGTATTCAGACACTGAAACAGGGTTCCTAGAGATGTTGTGATACCTGTCAATGCTCAAGAGGCATTTGGACAAGACTTTTAATATTCTTTAGCATTTGGTCAGCTCTGAAGTTGTCAGGCAATTGGATAAATTACTGTTGTAGATGCCCTTCAACTGAACAACTTTATTCTGGCCTAGTCTGGTCTAGTCTATATAATTACTTTATTTGATGTAAAATTTTTCTTCTCCTTTTCTTTTTACAAAATCTTGATATTTAACGTCAAAGAGTTAAATCCAAAGTATCTCAGGAGGTCATAATGTGTAAATAGGAACGTTAACTGTGCTCAACTCACGAGGCCCAACTTTGCCTAACTGCCAAGGCAGCATGTTCTCCTTTGGAGGTGCGGGCTCACAAGCAGAGCACATCATTCTGTGTTTGATTCTGAGCTCTTCGTGGTGCTCAGCACGCACTTCAGAAGAGCAGCATGTTCTCTCTCATGCTGTTCTCTCTGACTTGATCTGTTGAGGGTGTACACTGAAGCTCATTACTGTTACTTTATTCCTTGATGTTAAGTAGTAAATGTGCTACAGGGTGGAAAGGAATAGCAACAAATTTTTACGGGAAGAGCCTATGATCTTGAATAAAATGTAGGCAGCACCACCCCAGACAGGTGCCCTAGTTTTTGCTGTCATAAACTTGCACATAGGAATAACCAGGCTTCCTTTTCTGTGCTATCTTCACAGGAGAATGAAAGCTGAAATTCCCATTTTTATTTTAAGTTCCCTATGTCAAGGATGCCCACAGCCATGTGCTTCACAGAGCCACACTCACATTCTGCTGCACTCCAGTTAGCCCTGCTTAAGTCAGCATAAATAAAATACATGACATTGAATGCCAGCTTTTACTCCAGTATAGGTACACACTGTCTCATTTGAAATTTACTGGAATTACCTGACTCATATAAAGAGTTCATATGGAGTTTCTATAAAATCAGGGTTTTGGTTCTGGATTCTATAAGGAATGGATACCTAAATATAGCTGACATCTGTGAAATAAAATATTCTCTCAATCCTTTATTGTTTTCAGTTTTGTCTCAAAGCCACACATAAACTTTGCTGTTCAGAAGACCTAAGGAAAGGTTCTCTGTACATTATTTTTACCTACATTGAAATTACATAAAATGAGTTTATTCCATCTCCAGTTTATTTCATAAACTTGTGATTCTCAGAATCAGTTCAGAAAAAATTGCTTCTAGCAATATCTAGGCTAGGGATTAAGAAAGAAAAGGTGCTCCATCTGATCTGCCATGCTTATTTGCTTTAAATTCTCCTAATAATTCACAGTAATTTTCTCTTTCACAGTCAACAGTCCACAGGGAAGGCTGTGATACTGTTTAACTCTACCATCAATTCCACGCTTGGAGTTTGAGTGCACAGAATAAGAAACCATACAGCATTTTTTCCACAGTAATTTTCCATGTGCCCTCTTATCTCCTAAGAAGTATGAAGTCATTTAAGAAAGCTTATTCTTTGTAGATTGAAAGGCTCTTCTCCATTCATTTGAGAGAAGCAACCAATTCCAAAGCCAATTGCTGGAAAGCTACAGATGTACAGTAGCTGGTTGATGTGTTAGTTCACCTTACAACATCTTTTGCAGGGAAAGGTTCATGATAAATTGTATAATCTGGGATACACTGAATCACTGGTTATATTTATCAAATTTTCTAAGTATCAAAATATTCTTAGACACTCAAGATTATTATTAGATTTTAAATCCCTAGAGACATGAAGTAAATAAAACAGCATGCGTAAGTGTTTAAGCACAAATTATCCTCACTCTTCAGAAAGGTTAAATTTAATACAGAGATTCTATAATATCTTAATTTATTCAAAGAAAATGCAAGCAAAATGTTCCATTAAAAAGGCAATTGAAACAAGTGTTCAAATGAATCAGCTGAATTACAGGTTGAACTTTTCTAGTCTGGCAGAAGGGTGATGTAATTCAAAGAATTTTGAATTTGCATCTATAACAAAAATAAGCATAGAGCTCATCACTATAGCTCAATTAATGAAATTTAGCTTGATACATTATAGAAGATTTGTGTCTGACTCCTTTCTTTTATTAGGATCATTCAAGGACCAATTTTAGTATATGGATTATTTGCTTCATCACCTGTGAAAAAGGAGCATGACAGTAATTTTGTACAGCTGTGCACACACACACAGGTTTGACAGTAAGAAGAATCTATCCTGTGATTTTTCAGCCTGTGCTGACCGCAGAAGAGAACAACATGTCAGGCTATGAAATTATAACTTTCCATTGCACCTGGAGCAACTTTTGAAAACATGCTTAGAACTGAACATTGGAGTCAGTCTTTTTTTTTGTTTGTTTGTTTTTGCAAGTAAATACAGTGTTAGGTTTGAGGCTTATGGAGTTTTTGAGAAATTCACTAATTTTTAATCTTTCCATAACAAATGCATTAGCCTGTAATAAAAACTAATTATAAGGGTTGAAAAACAATGGTGAGAGACATTTTATTTTACACATTTGTCTTTATTAAAGGTGCTACATTGTAAAAATAAATTAATTACATTTTTCACATAAACTGTGCAAGAGAAGAGAGGTGGAATTTATTATGAACTTAATTAAATTGCTTTGTATAATGACAAAGAAGATCATTAGCAACATAATAGATCCTCTTGGACCAAAGGTGGTTAAAGAGATAATTCACCTGATGATAATGGGCTTGGAGATCACAAATGTTGGTTATTTGCTTCCGAGCTTGCTATTACTCATAGAATTACCATACTAAAGTTATCAATTTTATGAAAAAATTAATTATAATTGCTTTTCTCTAAGATGTGCTGAATACATGTAAAGCTGAGCAATTAATAAATATCATGTCTCATTTGTGTATGCCATAAATTCAGAAAATGGCAAAAGAAATTCTTTCATTTGTGTGTATGAAGATTTCGAGTACTCAGAAAAAATGCTGAAAAAATGCATCAATAAAGGTTAGCACAGAAGATGCAAATTGACTCAAATTCCACTAACAACCCATTAGGAGACTGTGAGTGTCCCTGTGAAAAGTTGTCAGATAATGGGACAAATTTGTTCCATTCTCTACTCATGGAAAGAATATGACCCTTAATTTTTAATCATCTTCAAGCCAATAAATAGCTTGGAAAATAATTTTGGAAGTTAATGCTGAGTTGTTCAGACAGGTAACTCTTTTTCTGGCTTGTTGCAGTGTGCTTTTATACTTTGTAATAGTTCTGATTTTGTATCCCCTTATTCTCCCCAGATGATGTACCCCTTTTTGTACCCCCTTCCTCTACCTGTGTAACCATTCTCCTGTGTTGAGATCATCCCCCAAATCCCCGCCCTGGCTCTCTGTCAGTCACTCAGCATCCCATCCCTTCTATCTAGATCTTTCGGTCAAAGCTGTCGAGTGATTAGCCCGAAGCCAGGGGTCAGCCCCCCAAGGATGATGTTATACGCTATCCCAAATGTCCATCCCCTAAGGCTGTATCCCTGGAGGGTCTTTATTGGTCAGCAAATGTATCTACCCTCGGTTTCCTCCCCCCCTTTAAATGTAACCTCGAGACTCCTTTGTCTTGCTCTGAGCACGGCGCACCCTGAGGAGAGGGGCTCCCTGGGGAGCTCCGAATAAACCTTGGACTGGCCCCCTGTTCAGAGACGGCCTTTACCCTCCACCCATGTCTCCAGTGTCTCTTCTGCTGCAAAGGTGACTAGCCTAGCTGCCCTCAGTACCCTCGGGGCACCAGAGAGTGTTCCCCCCGCTGTCGGTCACTTCGGGGCTGCCCCCCCGCTGTTTGCCGACCCGGGGCTGGCCGGGGTTCACTGGGAGGCACCCAGAGAGACGGAGACACTGGCTCTAATTAATTATAATTATTAAAAATATAATTATTAAAATATAATTATTAAAATATAACTGATCATAAATTAATTTGCAACTGACTGAATGGCTAAGGCAAATAGGCTGGGAGACCTCCACCTGAGAATAATCAAAGGCCTCAGGTGTTGTCCTTTTCTTGGGTGTGACTCAAATTCTCAGCTGAGGTAAAGGAGGTACTACCACATCCAAGACAATGTTCTCCATCTCCAAATAGGCAATTACCCAAGAGGCTGTCCATAGTGGTGCCAGTAACACTCTTGTGTCAGAAAATCTAAATTTGAAGCATAGACAAAGAAGCAGGAGACATCATATTTTTATATTCATGAGTTCATTTTCCATTCTTCCATTGCCCCTTCCCCCATTCATACAGGCAAGTCCAAAGGCCAACCAGTCTCCTACATTAGAAACTGAGGAAGCATTCAATCAGACACATGGATATGAAACACTACATCTCTTATCAAATCCACTCTTTCTAAACTAAATAATTTAAAACATTTTGGATCCCAATTTCACTTTTATTTTTATATAAATACTACTAATAATTAATTAGCAATTGCAAATTATGTTCATATATAACCACTATCTAATTGTTAGCAGAGCACCACTCCTAGTACATATTCAGCAAAGCCTTGATTCTATGCTTTCCTCAAAAAGAAATAAATTCTTTTATGTGCATTTCAAAGGTTGCATGAGTCATGTTGCCTAAAAGAAGAGCAGCAGAATGGTAAACTAGTTTAACATTCTTTAAAACCATTTATACAATAAAAGAATTTAGTATTCTGATATGATAAATATAAATTGATATTTTATTACAGATCTGCAGAATACTAAGATTTGGAAGATAACATCATTAAGCCTCATTAAAAACAGAATTGAAAATATTACTCATAAGACTGTTTCTGAGCCTAAATAGTAATAGTTAATTCAAATTATATCAGCTACAGTGGTGCTATGCTGACTGGGTCACTCAAATAGTGCCACTTCAGTGAATTGGTATAAAGAGTGGGTCTGGAAACTTCTGTAATACCATAAAATTCTGTAAAATTGAGTGTAGCACTGCATTTTTTCCTGACCTAGTTTTCTGCAACATTTCTAGAAGGTGTTAGTGCATTAGGTTTGAATGCAGATGTGGGATTTAGAAGGGAAGCACAAAAGATCTGATCCTTACATTTTAAAAAACTCAAAATATAATCTGGTAGTTACATTTATATTAATTCAATTATATCACTACAATCTTTAGTTAAATTTCATTTGGGTTGAAACTAGATTCTCTATCTCAAAACTGAATGTTTTGGCAAATGGATGTTAAATATTGCAGGAATTTTTGCAGCAGTCTAGACTCTCAACATGACTGCCATTATTAATACTTTGTTCTTCATGTAAAAGTAATTATTACATTCATTTTAATCAGCAAAAAATTCTAGCCCAATTCATAGGATATTTCAGAGTCTATTAAAAGAATCAAAAGTGCTTTTACCCACTAAAAACCATCAGTTCAAACACACGAGATGAAGCCCACGAAGGCAGAGATGTTGGGTGCCAAGGTTTTTATGCAGAGGTTCACTGCTACTGGCTTTGTCCCTTGAGACCCCTCTGTGATTCACAGGTTGGACAGTTGCATTTGTCTGTCTAACACCGGAGAAAGTAAATCTTTTTGGGACTTTCTCTTCCCCTGCACAATTGCCAAAAATGTAGTTTCTCTAAAATCCTAAAAATAGTTGGCAAATGAAAAGAATATTGATAAAGGAGTTCCAACCAATTTTTGTTCTTATTCAGATAGTAATAATTTCTCTAACAGTAGAAATAGATGCATTAGGGAAAAAAAAATTCTTCTCTCCCATTGTTCATAGAGCACAAGGGGTGTGATTTTATATCAAATTCATGTCAATGGAGACATTGGTGCATGACTATTGTTACTCTGAGAGGAAGATTGATTTAATGAATCTGAAAAAATGTTGTTAAAATGAGTTGGGTGTGAGTCTCTTCTCCCCAGTAACAAGTGGCAGGATGAGAGGAAATGGCCTCAAGTTGTACCAGGGGAGGTTTAGATCAAATATCAGGAAAACTTTCTTCATGAAAAGGGTTGCCAAGCATTGCAACAGGCTGCCTAGGGAAGCGGTGGGGTCATCATCCCTGAAAATGTTCAGAAAGCATGTGGCTATGGCACTTGAGCACATTGTTTAATGGTGAAAATGGTGGCAGTACAGGGCTGGTGACTGGACTTGGTGGTCTAAGACGTCTTTTACCACCCCTGGCGATTCCATGATTCTTTGGTTCTAATATCCTTGATTGGTAACTGGCACCAATCCTGTGAATTGTCACTGGGGCGTCGCCGTGCTTACCCTGTTGTGTTATTTCGTGTGTGAGTTGTGGCCTTTGGCTGAGTTTGTTATCAATGTGAAGTTGTTTTTGTGAATCTTCATGACATACTGCTGATTACATATAGCAAATCTCTAATAAGCTACCACCTTGCATTTGGCTTATTCTGAGTTTTTTGAGAAAATGGCTATCAAAAGCCTTAAAAATCGCTCACATCTTCATAGTAATTTAGAAATATATTTTCTTTTAGATAAAATATTTTCTACATGTATTTGTTTATATACATATATTATAAAATATTAATTTACTCTTATGTATTGCATACATCTTTAAGCATAAACATCCTTACCAAAATCCCTTAAAGGCATGAAAAACATGAAAAAATTTAACTTTCATTTATCTGAGACATTCTTACAATAGAGTATGTCAGCATTTTCATTAAACAGTCTGATACTAAAAACCCTGCCTTTAATTTCATAACATCTTACATTCATATGCATCAAGTGAAATTTAAGACTTACACAATTCTGCATTTTAGGACTACATCTGCAACTGAAGTGGTGACCTGGTTAGAAAGTGTTCTTTCTTTCTCTGTTTTCCATACTTGGAAGAAATTATTCATGTTAGGCATGAAACCAATTTCGACAGAACACAGATTTTGTTTTACTGCTCTCCTTCTTCCAGAACTACAGCTAAAAGCCCCGTACTGTGTTCCCTGGGATACATTGTGCTGTGACTGGGAGCAGTGGATGCACTGTTTTGGAAGGCACAGGGGAGGTGGGCGTGCTCGTACCCACTGGAGAGACCTTTCTGCAGCACCAGCACTGTGGCTGCACCACGCATCGCAGGTGGCTGCTCTGGGCCTGTGCCCAACACGGGAGAATGCAAATGCGTGATTTCATTTCCCAAATGAATGATACTTTACGACAAACACAACCCCTCTTCAATCCTGCAGATAGCCTCATGGTACCTACAGGAAATAGAAAAATAATTTTGTTTCTCTCATGCACTTAATTTCCACTTTAACTTTCCATTGAAAATGTAGGTGTAGCCTGTCATCTTCTGCTTCCCCAGAAGACCTGGCAATTTCCAGCGCCGTATTGCCACTCTTGAGCCAGCCGGGAGAGGGTGCTGGAGAACACAGTCTGCAAACAGCTCCCTGGGTAGTTTCGTTCCTCAAAATGCAAACCAAAGTCCATTACAGTTATTATGTTTTCTGTTATCTCATCTCTTTAATTCGTTCCCTTGCTTATTGAAGCTTCTTGGGATCCACTCTATCCCTTTCAAATGGCATATTACAAGTGCAGACAAATTATACCCAATCTTCTCTGGTCTGGAATTTTGTTTAGACAGATTTGCCTGTAATTTGAAAAAGATTTAACATCCTCTAATGCTGAATCTGAATTTATGTCTCTCTTATGCACCAGTTTAAAGGTTATGTATAAAATCATAGAACAATAGAATCATTTCGTTTCTAAAATCTATTATCATTTGGATAAATGATCTTTAAAGATCACCTCTCCCTCCTACCATGGGCAGGGACACTGTCCACTAGACCAGATTGCTCTCTGGATTGTGGATGCCCCATCCAGCCTGGCCTTGAACACATCAGGGGATGGGGCCTCCACAGCTTCACTGTGCAACCTGCTCCAGTGCCTCACCACTCTCACGGTAAAGAACTTCTTCCACATGTCCAATATACACCTACTCTCTTTTAGTTTAAAACTGCTGCCATCCAACAGGCTCCTTATCCATCAAATAGTTTGTCCAATTTGCAAAAAACAAATGTATTAATTTTCTTAACCTGCAGCCCAGAATTAGGAAACAGAAGTCTCCTGGAACTGGAAGCATCTAGATAAAATACTGCACTATATTACCTCTTAAATTAGAATGTTTCTGATACTTTTAGATGCATGTACACTAGTACATGGTGTTCCTACTTTTATAAATGTTACTATGATCCCCTAACCTCATAAACTGACAAACAGCAGCAGTAATTAAAGAATAAAAGCAATAAAGATAGCATTACATTCAGGCAGACAAAAGATCCAGGCTAATATGACAGGCATAGAGAACGTATGAGCTCCCCTCTCCCATGCTTTAATTATTTGCAGAAGCTTCCACATTTACAAGTTGCATGTGTCCTCCAGTCTTAATAGCAGAAACACCTCTGTGTGATATCCATGAAAACAAATAAGAGAATTCTTTGCCATATTGCTAATGCTAACTGCATAATGATTTTTTTTCTGGCATTAATAATTTACTCTATCACTTATGGAAAACTGTTTTCCAAAGTTCACCTGACTTTTGTTTTGGTTTCATTTTGCTTTTGGAATTACCCTCGATTATTTTTAAACATGTGTGAGTTTTCAAATGGAGGAACTTAGGCCACCTGGTCTGCATCAAGCTGGCAGAGCAAACTCCTAACTGGAGGAGCAAGTATAAATCATTGGTTCAGTCACAAAAGAAGAAAAAAGAGAGCAAGGCCACCTTGTTCGTGTACAGCTCTGGGAAAGGAACGACAACCTTCCTAGGGCACCTTTTCTACCCACCACGCCTCAGTCTACAGGACATGCAAACATCCTTCCCCAGAATGCCCTGCCTGGCAGTGCTGCAACTGGCTTGCAGGAGCATTCAGGGAACATGCCAGCAACATCCGGCGACTGTCTCATTTTTTCTGTGCTAGAGGTATGGGATAATTAAGTAACTTAATTAAATTGATTTTTATGATTATTTTATTTTTAAAAGGCACACATATGACACTTATTCCTAGATAAATATATTTATTATATTATATATAATGCGTGTAAATATGGTTTATGTTATTTGTTCTCATGTTTGACGTGTTCACTTTCTGGAAAAAAAACCATCAGACAAAATTTTAAAATGCAGTGCAATGAATACAGCTATTAAGCTGTCACATTTTAGTGAAAATAAGCACTTGAGCCAACACTTCAATAAAATTCACTCTAAAAGGGCTATCAGATAACAGATTTAACTTCAAGACGAAATTATTACTCTCATACAAGGCAAAAAGAAAACTGATGCAATAGACATTTGGAGGACTTCAATCATAAGGGAAAAACTTCAACTGTTAGTCTACCATTCAGTGAGTATGAACAAATCATGCTGCCAAGTTCCCTTTCACTAAAAAGATCACTTGCCAATCAAGTGCTTACCACTGGTGAGAACTGTAATAGATTTCAGTTTTGAAAAGGGATGCAAGAGGTTAAGGAGAATGAAGCTGCATCCCAAGGAGTCAAATGAATGTGCCAGGAACCAGTCCCTGGCAAAAGGGCTGGCTGGCACAGACACAGCCTGTTACTAACTCCCAGGCAGCAAGGATCCTTGCTGCAGTCTGGAGGGCAACTAGGGTGAAGAGTCTGAAGAGGAAGGTTTTATTCTGGTGTTATCCACTGACATTTAGCTGACAGCCAGCCACCGTGATGGTCTCATGTCAATTCCTCCCTGCTGCCAGTCTGAACCAAAATGATAATTTTTCTAGAAACTATCTGTAAGCACCTGGCAGAGAAGGAGATGACTAAGAGTCAGTGTGGATTAGTTAAGAATAAATTATGTTGAGCCAATATAAATTCCTTTGTGACAGGGTCACAGGCATGTGGGTAAGAGAGAAACAGCTGAAGTAATATCTTTTGATTTTAGTACTTGTGACACTGTACTGACAGCGCATTCTCAAAGCAAACTAGGGACACATGATAGAGGTGGAACTATATTTTACTAGATGTGAAACCAGTTACAAAATATTATCAGGAGTACAATTATCAATGGCTCATTGTAAAAATGGCAACACATATTTCAGTAGGGTCCTCAGGGATCCGTCCTGGGTCTGGCAAACAGTTCCATTAGTGGCCTGCATAATGAAATAAGGACTACATTGTTAATGTGCCGACAACTCCAAGCTGAATGGGACTGTCAGAGCTTTAAAGAATGCTTAGAATTTATAATAATCCTAACAAGTTATATCATCTGAGGATAATATGATGATTGTTTCAAACAGAATAAATGAAAATAAATGAAGGAATCATGCTCTGAACAGAATAAAGAGGAACTGAGATAAGCAGGGGGCAATATTCATGTGCACAAAAAGTTGTTAAAAACCAGCACACTCTGTTCTTCATGGCTGTGGAGGACAGGACAAGTAATGACTTAATTTAACACTTCAGCACAGAAAGTTCAAACACCAAGGAAAGATAAGAGTGGAAGAGTAATATAGTTGGGGAGATTATGGAAACCATTGCTGGAGACTTCTAAGGGCAAGTTAGAGATGCATAGACCAGAATCAATATAGGTATAGTTGAAATTCTTACTCCTAGCATAATTTCTATTACCATCTAGAGAACATATTTATTATTTGATATAGTCAACAGAGGAGAGAAGCAAACCACATACAGACCAAGGATAGGAAGGAACCTGATTTGTTACATTCAGCAAAAAAAAATCTGAGTGTCACCAGATAAGCACATGCCTAAGCCTCCACACAGCCTGGGGGAGGCACATGCACACCATGGCCTCTGCAGAATCAAGGCTTCCCTCATGCTGCTCCAACACTCCCTTAAGAAACAATAGAATAAGATGCCATTTTACCACTTAGAACACTTCAAATGCATTTATAACTATTACAAAGAAAATTATATTTGCCAATATCCAAAACCTGCCAGATGATGATTAAAAAAAAATCTGTTATTTGAAACACTAAACCAACTTCCATGCAAACTTCTTAACTACTCTGAGGAGTAAGGTACCATTTAACTTCTTCACTCCATAGGACAGAATTCAGGTTTATTTAGTATTTCCATCATTTTAGATATTGAATGAGGTTGCACTCTTAACCTAAAAGCACTTTCTGAGTGGGAACAATTCCAAGCATGACTTCATACTGTTCATATTTTTTCTAGTCCTATTTGGAACTGAATAGTGGCTTCTAACAAGAAGCCACAATATCCTCAATATCCACAATGTCCTCAATAAAAGCAAGGAAGTGATCATTAAAAAAAAATTAGAAAAAGCATCCCATCATCTAAGGACTGTGAAAAAGCCAGGAGTATGAGCAGCATTTGCGACACATTACTATACAAAACCAGTAAGAGATCTAGCTGCTCTCCCTATGTCTACAGAATATGAGATTCTAATTGAAGAAGAAAGAAGTAACACCACCTCTGGTGATGTTATTAGTTGCCTCTCATTGAAAGAGGGCCTGTCAGTGAACGTTTCCACCTTACAAAGCACAAAAAATCTACTAACTTCTGAAATTACCTAAATGTTCTTATCTTAGATTAAAACAAACTTCAGACTTCTGAACTATTATTTCTTACATATTGAAGTACACAGAAGACGGAAGGAAAAATTGTGCAGTACTTGGGAGAAGATTAATTTCTGAAAATGTACTGAATGATTTGCCAAATGATACAAAACACATAACTGAATGCAGTAATTTTGGTGAGATTAGACTGTGTAGGACTAGTGATATGTAGATAATTTTGATTCATGATAGACTGTGAAAAGAAAGTTTTGTGAGGTCCAAGGGAAATGTGCCTTCCAATACATATTTGGGGCAACAAATAAAGCAATATACAAACTTTTGAAAAATATAGCTATAAAATGTAGAAGTACCTGTATTTCTGTTGAAACATTGCTAAACCTGTTTGTGAAGATTCCTAGTTGGCAAAAACAACGGATTCTTTAAAAAAAAAAAAAGTTGAACTCAGCTCTGAAATCAAAATTGTTAGCATGTTCTGGCAACCTCTAAAGATAAAATGCCCCCTCCTTACGAAGCCCTGTATTCTCCAGCCACATCCAGTTTCATCTGCTGCAGTGGAGAAGGGAGCTCCTCTGGAGGTCAAGGTCAGGTCACAGATACAGACTTTTTGCAAAAGCATCGGAGTATCTGATGAGAAATTGTATCTTGTCCCTGAGGCAGGAGGATGAGATCCTACACCAACCAACAGCATACAAATCTTGGTATCTTGGGACAGGAATACACCGCAAGTTGTTGAGCTTGACACAAGTCCCTCACCTGATGTTTTAAGTAGATATAATCTCACCACTTCAGTGGCATCCACCAAAATCCATTTATAAATTCAGAAGTGTTGCCATGTACCAGGCATGAACTGAATACTAATCCCCTATTTGCTGCTTTGTTGCAAAGAGCAGACATTACACAATAACTTCTCACAATGAAAAGTAAAAAAATAGTCTTTATGTATACAGGACCAGAAGAGCCAACCCGTATTTAAACTGCAATGAAAACTAAATTCTTAAATAACAACAGTGTTTCTAATATTCCAGGATAGCATTAGAAGGCAGTTCTGATACTCAAATCCATTTCTTCCTTATTAAAAAAACAAGTCTTTAAAACTCATTTCTGTCTTGGATATTTGTATAAACTGTTTATGGTTTAATGGACTTTTGTGCCAGATGATTGCTAGCCTTATTCATGGGTGTACCACTTAAAACAGTGGTGACATGAATATGTAAGCCCTCTCTTTCTATTTTGTATTACTTTTAATGTGAAACTAACATAATTGTTTGGCACAGCTTGTGGTATTTGCTTACAGTAGGTTTCAGCAGGCTATATTTCATTTTGTCACAAGTTCTCTCTTGAGTCCAGGCTCAAAGTATGTTTCTTTTAACTCTAGTCATACCATAAAAAGTAACACTGCGTGTTATTTAAATATCATTAATGAAGATTTTAAGTTATTTTACAGCAGTGATACAATTTTAATAGTGACCTGAGGGCAGATCCTGCAGACTTGCCATGAGCAGAACTTCAGTCCTTGCATCCAAGTCCCCCATTTCTGGCATTGTGCATTGGTGTGGGTTAAATCTGCCTTCCATGAAAACTCAAAACTAATGTTCTCGGTGTGTTGAGTGAATGCTCTCGACTGCTTAAACTCAATTGAAACCCACAGTTGACAATCATGATAGTCTCTCATAATGATTTACAAAATATCTATATTAAAATGACAATGATACAAAAAAATCAGAGGTGTATGGAATAATAAAAGGAATCTACAATTTACCATACTTAAATACATTCTATACATTATTCAAAGGAAAAATAACACTTTTGGAAGTCTCAATCTGCATTGGTTACCCCATAAATAATTTAAAAAGCCCACTGACCACTTGACATCTAGGTTAAGAGAGCAAAGTACAAGGAAAACAGGATAACTAATGTGTACAACAGGCAAATTTTAATAACATATGTTTTTACTAACAAGGATTTTGAATCTTCTGAAATTCCTATCACCAATGAGTCTGCAATAACTGTATTAACTCAAGTCCCTCTTAGTATCAACAGCAATTCCTCAGTAGGTGATTTCAAAGCTTAGGCCTTAATTTTTGGTAAGAACTACAGGGCAGAACATAACTTTTCAGCTGTGCTGGTAATTATGAGTATACAGGGACTGTGGGTTTGAATCATATTTCAGAAATATTTGAGCCCAATCCCTTATCTTTCCTGAACTAAAGCTTGCCCAACACCACTTTGCGCTGCAGCAGGGCATGCTGAAATCCATTGGTGCCAGGTGGCACAGTACCCAGGGCAGCTCCCAGGGGGAAAGGGATATGAAATTAGCTCTGACGTGATCCCTTCCTGTCCCTACACTTACACAGATGCCCCTGCTCTCGAATTCTGGGAGGCATTTGTTGCAATTAGCAATTAAATGGAGACGAGGGACTGGGTGTCAGACATGTGCAGCTGGGGATTACTGGCTGGGTGCCTCCAGCCAGTTTGGAACAACACAGAGAGAGCCAACACATATCCCAGCAGGAGTTCTGCCATCTCACCCCTGCAGCCAAGGGCCTCTCTGAAGAGAAGGGCACTGCCTGCAAAACACAGCTGAGTCTCAATAAATAGGTAAGGGGGGCTGATATACTCTTGCACTGTCACCCATAATTCACAGCTCAAACTGCATTCAGATCTTTCAGCTCAATAACCACACTATAAATCAACAGTATATTTGACACGGTCAACAATTCCTTATCAGTAGGAAATATTTTCATGTTTATCTTGTCTTCTTTTAGAGAAAAATGAAATGAAATTATAGAGTGTAAATAAAATGATCAAAACAGATGCAAAATTAAGATTAAAATTCTAATTTCCTTTTCTTGACATTTATAAACATTAAAAATCTTCAGCAGTCCTACAAACATACGTCTTTTCTTTAAAGTGATGCATACTTATTTATGCCCTTCATGTATTCAGTGTTCTCAGAAACTTCACAAGGCTTTGAATCAAAGCAGTCTCACTGTTATTTATTAAAAATTGTGGGAAATGTGATATTGCCATTGTCTAAAGTAGATGTTTAGATTAAAAAAAAAAAAAAAAAAAAAGGTGTGGCATTTGCTTTTCAAATGTCCCAGATGGCAGGCTTATCTTATTGAAAGGGAATGAGAGGATGGTAACAACACACCTTATTCACATGTTATGTGGGCAGATGTTATCAAGCAGAAATTACCTGTTATGAACCATACACAGGTTAGTGTAATTTGTGAACTACAAACACACTGCTCCAAAACCCTTACACCAGTGATTTTGAATCCATTTAGCAATCATTCCATTGGACTATTTAAGAATTTGTAGCCCAACTAGCATCCCCATAATCTTTCTGATGTTGAAGTCATTAAGCTTAACCATTTATCCATATTAATATTACTATCTATAGTTTATATGAAGTAGCATTTCAGGGCCCTATTCAAGATCACATTGAAATAGATACTGAAAAATAGATTAAAAAGACCTGTTCAGAATTCAATCTCCAAACCACAGAGAGTTCCTATGTGGACAACACTGCTGGGTACGTGTCTAGCCAAGAATGTCAGTGAAGACAGAAAGGAACAAGGGCAGGAGGAGGACAGCAGCTGTGTTATGCTCCTTGGCTTATATACATCAATACTGTGAAGGTGATAGAAGCAAGACCAGGCTCTAAGAATAAGATCAAAATATAAATACTATAACATCAGTTGAGTAAATAAAAAAACATATTTTTGGCTCTTCTTCTGAGCTATTCAAGTTTTCATAAATTAGTTTACAGATGAATACACATATATAAATTACTACTTGTTCAATACTGAACATCAATACTGAAAAATTCACACATATCCCAAATCTTATTTTTAAACCAACCCCAGAAGGACTAATAGAGTGCTTAATAAGAAGATAAAAGGCTTTGCAAGATTCTTAGTCTTCAGTCTACTTGGTGGTGGTGGAAGGGGGGAAGAATTGCTCATATCTTTGCCATTTAAAAGGACCAAGGTAAAAAGCTTCTGCTTTGACCATTCTCCTGCTGTTACCTTTGAAATATGATTAAATTCAATTTAGTTATTCTGAGCTCAAATTACAGTGCTCTGCTAATACAGTTTCTGCTCTTCCCTGAAGCTGGACAGCTACTGACATTGACAATTATATACAGTTTATGCTGGTTTTCTTACCTCAGTTGCAGTTGAAATGGATTCGTGTTTCATTTAGGAAGCATGGGAAATCATATCATTATTTGCCCAGCAGTGTCTCAAATCACACGTGCACCCTTGACATCATTTCCCCATTGCCTTGTGTTTGCCTCCCAGGGACTTAGAACTGATTGCCACCTCCTGTGTCACATCTCACTTGGACACTGCACATGCAGCACTCTCTGGCTCATACAGAGGAGCCCGTGGGGACATTCTAGATGCCATCTCCTTCTACACCATCATGGCATCTCATTTTGCCTTTCATTCCTG
Organism: Onychostruthus taczanowskii; assembly: GCF_017590055.1. Classification (NCBI taxonomy): domain Eukaryota; kingdom Metazoa; phylum Chordata; class Aves; order Passeriformes; family Passeridae; genus Onychostruthus; species Onychostruthus taczanowskii. Next base: position 25,135,281 of record NW_024501459.1, on the reverse strand, counting down.
GGTGAGTGTTTTTATAAACTGAAGAAATTCCTACTGGTTCCAATCATTGCATTTTGGCAGAAGCATGTGGTAATTGGCAAGGCATTACTTTGATTCAAAGGAGAGAGCTCTTAAGGAACATGTTAGACACCCAGTCAGTGAGAATTCATATTTTTAAACATATTAAATATCTTCAACTAATTTTGAGCTCACCTTAAGAGCTCTGCAAGAGTGTGCTTCAATTCCTGGGAAACCTTCTGATACACTACATACTTTGCCTTTCCCACAGTGGAAAGGATTCAAAATCAGACTCTTCTCTACCTGCATACTAAGAACAGAACAAAAGTAGATCAGAAATAAAATTTTTACTCATCAGAACATAGAAATCCAGTTAGGTCTGCAAGTTAAATGAGCAGACACTTCTCAGGCACTCGTTTTGGGGTCTTAAAAATCCTTTCACAAATGACACTTGTTTCCAAATAGAACTAAAAATATCCAAGTTGGACTTCAGATTCCCAATCAAATCCTTTTTCTCTCCACTCTGTGATGCAGGTGGTATATACTATAAGCATCTCTATTTCTTATAATTTCATACATAAGGTACTGAGGAAAATAAAGCAAGATACTAAAATAATTTCCTTGATAACCCTAAGAGATGCAGCACTCAGAAATAACTAACTGCTGAATACCACCACTACCTACTTCCTCACTTATTCTGACTTAATATAAAAAATGTCTCTCAGATCCACCATGTCTGTATCCTCAGCTTAAATAATGCTTGGCTGATACCACTGAGCCAAGATAAAAGTGAACACTTGTCCCCAAGCAGAAAAGCTTTCAAAATGAGGTAAAAGCCACTGTGTGCGTCTGTCTCTGACCAATCTGTTTCCTCTGAGTATTCAGGTTTCAGCAATATCATACCAAAACCTAAACCAATTAAGGTTGAAGATTACATCACAACTCATCTACCAGAAATAGCTGCACACCATCATCTTTTTCAGGACCTCACTACAGCAGCATCCCAAGCTCTATTGCAAATCCGTATAGAATTTACATTATATAAAAAAGCCATATGTTGCAGTAGGATACCATTATTGAGCTTAGATGGTTGGATTTTAGGAATCATAACAAGGCCACTCCTAATCTTTTACACTGGACCATGCAGTAATCTTCTCAGAGATAATCGAAATATGTGTCCTGCTATGTACAACCATTTTATGAATTAGAAAAAATTGGACCTATATAGCAATACCAGATTTTGTTCTGTTACAGCTCAGGTACAGCTGAAGTCTAAAACACAGAAAATTTCTGTGCCACTTAGACCACACATCTACAAACTAACAGACTTTGGTGAGAGTGTCTGTTACAATGAGTAATGGTAATCATTTCTAGATATATTTTTTTAAATGGGTTTATACTATTTCAAAAGCAGATCAAATCTGCACTTTAACCCAAATTTTACATATTTACCAATGGATGAAGATCTGAGTCATGAGTTTTGGCAGAGCTCTTGCGCCCCTGGGGAGAGAAGCTTAAATCCAGGGAGTTGCTAGCCACAGACCTTCCTTGCACTTCCATCTCCAGTGTGGGCACAGGCACAGATGTGCCTGCTTGCTATGCCTCTGCCTCTCTGTATCTCATAATTTCACACAGTAGCTCCAGATGCCTGAAGTCAGACAAGTCAACCCAAGTCCTTTCTACATATACAGGCTGCTTCAGAAACATCTGAGAGTGCACAGTGCTTTAGGTTGCCTTCTGGCTTGCATTTCACTGAGCTGTACTGACAGAGATCCGTCTAGTACAAAAAGATCACACAGCTCTTATCAGAAGTCAGATTAAATAAATGTCTTGCAGTAAGTAGTATTTCCCTTGAACTCTTTCCCAATAGCACTGAACACACTGTTCCAGCAGACATCTTACACTGTGTACACAGGCAAGATCCCTCCCCTATTTCAGCTAAATATTCCACTTCTTCTGCATTAGTTCTCTCAACCACAGTCTAAATCTAAGAACTCGTATTGAGATACTGGCTACTAAGGGCTCAAAGTAATTTTCTCAAATTTGCTTTCCAAAACAGTTTCCCCTCCTCTTGGCAGAGCTTTATTATTTGTCCCAGATGTTTCTTCTTTGAATTTGGCTGTAAGTTTTAAAATGTCACCATTCTCTCCAATAAGCCTTTCTTACAAGATATGTTTCCTATAAAGATGTCCTGATATCTGTTACTTTAATATTTAATAATTTAATATTTAACCCATTATTTGTGTTGTCAGAGTTCCAAATTAATTATTCTATTATTTTGCCCAAGACCAATGTGAAGCAATCCTTCCCTTTTTCTGTTTTCTCTGTCTTATAATGATATTCATAGCCTTCTCATCTTTCTCTCATTTTCTAGTATTTCTGAAAGAAGATGAAATAATTTTTCCAGGTAATTCTCTGCTGAACTCCAATGTAAACTATTGCTATGAAAATGGTTAGCTCCAGCTGGTTTTCTTTTTAGCATTTGGGAAGCATTTGAGTGAGATCTGCTGATATTATACAACCCGTCTGAATAGAAAAACAGGATCGACACATTTGATAAGCAAACTTCTCTCAGCTGGCAAAGTACAGATGCTTTCTAAGTCACCAACAGAAGCATTATCAGCTATGTGCCTGCATTAATGAAATCATATTGTCTTGGGATTACAGGGCCCAGCTCTGCCCTCTGCCTCATTCATCACTGACCTCAGAGGGTGATGTAATTCAAAACCAAAACATGGCCTATGGCCAGTACAGGTATTGCCTGCACTTTGTCAACCTGTGAAAGCCCAGTGCCAAAACATAAAAGAAAAACTTAGACCCGTGAAATTGAATCTAGAGAGATTCAGGCACCAAAACTCTCCAATTCAAAACAACTTTGCGAGAAAGCCACCTAACCCTAATGAACATAAGATCACAAAATGTATCTCTGGTTTCCATCCCAAATGTCCACAAGTACTTTCAGTATTGTAAAAATTTGAAAGAGTCCTGATCTGAGCAATGAGCCAGCCTGGTTTTGGACCAGCATTCTTTGGGTGATAATCTGAGTTTGGAAGCATTCATTTATCCACTAAGTCAAATTTTGCAAGTATATGAAACTACCAAATGGTGACAACATAAAAATACCAAAGGTGCGTGAGGTTGAATAAGAATTCACATAACACAGGAATCCTTGTTCAGCCTTTTAATTATTTCACACATGCACCAAAAAAAAAAAAAAAAAAAAAAAAAAAAAAAAATTCCACTCCTTTTGCCACCTGGGATGACTGCTGTCTCTGACTTCCTGCAAGTCCTGCTCGCTTCCATTCTGAAGGACTGGTCAAAACAAAAGTGAGGAGTTGAAGCCTTCTTGCTGAAGTTGAGTTACTACACAGAAAAGGAAAATTCATGGAAACAGAAAGAAACAATAAAGGCTATACCACAGGGAAGGCCACAGTTGAGACTTGGTCTCTGCTGGCAGCATCAATAAACCACATGTGTGTAATGGTGCAAAGGTAGTCTTGTACATACTGCTGAGCTCTAGGCAATTCTCTCCTGAGTATCTCAAGGTTTCTGCTTATTCTTCTGAAGTGTCTAACTCTGAACTGAGGTATTTGGGACTTAATTAGGATATTGAGACTTTCACTGTACTGCTTTCCTGCTGATGTTCTGGCAGCTCACGAGCAAAACTACTACACTGCAAGAAAGCAAACTGGAAAACAATATTTGTGGATGTCTTAAAACAATGTGCCATCAGATGGAACAAATAAACTTAGAAAAACAAATTTCATAGAAAGCTCTGCAAAAACATCAGGTGAAGCTTTTTTCTCAGCAGCTCAGAAGTGGAAGTGTCAATGCAATGAGCTCCTTGTGATGGTGCTAATGGACACAGCTAACTGCTGGCCAGCAAAACTGCTGAATTAGAATCCCCTTCCCCCTCCCACTGAGAAAATTCAGAGGCAGCAGCAGAACATATTCTGTGATCCTCTGTATTTCACCACATCTTCTCTCCCCCACAACCTACCTCTGGAAGAGCACTCTACCAGAATGAAGAACTTGGTAGAAAAGCCTGGAATAAAAACTGCTTCATGTACCTTGTTCTCCACTCAGGAATGCATAAGGTCTAACCCCAGGGCCTGGCGCAGTGCCCAGCTTCCCCTGGCAGCGCCTGGAGTCCAGGAGCTTCTGCTGAATCTGCAGCCCTCTGCAGCTTCCTGGAGAGCTGTTATTTTTCAGGAGGGAGTAAAGCAAGAAAAGGCTAAGAAGACACTGTGTTCTGTAGGTTTTCTGAGGTCCTTTTGAATGCATAACATTTTTTTCTTTCCAGCAAACACAGATTTCTTCAGTTACACACTGGTTATAAAATTAGTTTTATAGGTCGTGCAGAGATCTTGACAGTTTGTAAAAGGTATGAGAGGAATAAGAGTGATATGACATGTTCATATCAAATATGTGTTTCTCCCAGTACTGATGATTAACTAGTCCAAAGTAAAAATATTTTAATAAGTGACTTAAAAGTTAATTAATTCATCAATTACTGAAAAGTGACTTAATTCCTCAATATTTATAAGATACACATGACTGTAAGGGATAAAAAATGTTTGCTTGAAGGTTAATGATTGTTTTATGATTTATGATAAGGCCATAAATCTCTCTGCCAAGAGGAGAGAAGATCAAAAGGAATCACATCCCATTATGAATCCTGAGGCAGCCTGAATACTTCATTTCTTATATCTTGTTTCTTAGCAAGGAAAAAATTTCAGCTTGAAATGGAAAAAGATAAAACAGGTTCTGACAATTGAATCAGCAGCACCAGCAGCTCTGGAGCTGAGTTACTATGGCAATGGCAGTGCTGCTGCACAGCTTCTTCTTACTCTTACTACTGGTACAGCAGCTTTGCAAATGTACGTGGGAAATTTCCACCCCAGTGTGCCACGGGTGCCCACAGTCTCAGGAGAAGCCCATGGTCTCAGGTGCCCTGATCTCTACTGAACAGAAGAGCAAATTTGTGTGATTAAAATACGTGATTTGCAATTTTCCATGGAAACAGTCTTGGAGCAGTAGGGAAAGGTCCAGAATTCTTCCTGATCTTTTGTGGCAGGAAGGTAGGTGCCAGTGCTTAGAAAATATTTTATAAGCACAGAATTTTTATTGCAGGAATTTTAAGATTTTTTTTCAGCTGCAACTACCTCACATCTCTGAATTATAGATGTCTTGTCACTGCCAGGGAAGGATAGTATCATCTTTTTGGCAAAGCATAGCTTGGAGCTCTACATAAGTAATGGATCTAATTCTGATGCCAGGTTAATAAATTAGTAATTATGACTCTTTGGATACACAACAATCAGTGCGTCAGTACTTACCAGTGTCCTCTTTCCTCTTTGAGGTCCAGATGAATGCATCACCTTTCCTGTTACTGATGCTATGCTCTCTGCAATACACATTAAAGGCACATTTGCTCTAAATTATTTTTGAGACAGTATTTAATATTTACGGTCTAATAGCAAACAGAAGTGCCAATGAAAAACGGGGGCCCTTCATAGTTGTCATGGGAAAATTAACTATATCTCAGCTGAAACCAGAACAGCAGGAAGTATAAATGTAAAGGGAATCTTTGCCCAAAAATATGATTGCTGAAAGTACAACTTCTACAAGCTCATTAAGTCCTATAAGCAGCCATATATGTGGAACCTCCAATGAGTTTCATATTGAGAATTGCATCATCCTTCTTGTGGAAAAGCAGTCCTCTTCACCCATTGTGTGCATATGCTTATAGCCCAGAATGCAGTCCTGCTAATGCTTGTTTTTTAAATAGATCCTCTCTAGAGAGCAGATGAACAAGGTTACCACATGTGCATTAATCAATAGGAGGGTCAACGACAATTACCACAATGAATGGTAAGAGAGAAAATACGACAATTAAATACATTGCAATGTATCATCTGAGAATCAAGTATGTTTTTATGTCAGAATCAAGTAAGTTTTTGTCTCTCTACATGTTCCATAAACAGGTTACTGAAAAATAATAGGAAGAAATTCTTTACTGTGAGGATGGTGAGACGCTGGAACAGGTTGATACAGGAAATTTTGGATGCTCCGGCAGTGCCAGTCTTCAAGACCAGCTTGGAAAAGGAATTGGGCAATCTGGTCTATTGGGAAGTGTCCCTGCCTGTGGCCGGGGAGGGTAGGACTAGATAGTTTTTAGGGTCCCTCCCAAATGCTTAACAGTCTATGATTCTATGACTAAGAAGCAGAGAAGTCTGACGCTGCACTTTGCAAAGTGTGCGGCCATACATCCATCGTATCTGTACCGGCATCACCCGCCTTATGCCCGCGTTCCTTTCCGCTTTTCGCGGCCGGGGCCCGGCAAGCCCGGTCGGACGGCGGGGCTGCTCCCGGCAGAGGTACCCGGGGGCTGCAGCGGCCCGGGCCGAAGGCAGCGCCCAGCCCCGCACCTGCCGGGCCCGGGGGCGGCGCGGGCGCTGCGGCGGCACCACGTGCGCCGTGCCGGGGCGGGGAGCGGCGGCGGGGCCGGGCCGGGCAACGCCACCCCCAGCGCCGCAGCGGCAGCGACAGCGGCAGCGCAGCCCCGCTCAGCGCATCCCTCTCGCCCATGCCAGGTGCCTGTTCCCGGCCACGCCGTGACTGAGCAGCGATGGGACCTCTGCGGGAGAGCGGCAAGGTGAGGAGCCGCGGGTGGACGGCGCGGCGGGGAGCGAGGAGAAGCAGGGGCAGGCAAATCGCGTCCTGCCCCCGCCCTGGGGGGGCGGAGGGGCCGGGATTTGCCTGCCCCTGCCTCGATGATGGAAGGAGGAGGGCACATCCGAGAGGTTCCTGACGGGGTGTCCCTTCCCGAGCAGGAGCACAGAACGCAGCTGGAGAAGGAGGTGTCCCGCAGCCGCATCCCCCGCTTGGTCCTTCGGCCGCAGCAGAAGGTGTCTCCCGCTTCCGAATCGCCCTTTTCGGAAGAGGAAAGCCGGGAATTCAACCCGCCCAGTTCCTCCGCGGGCTCCGGCAGGACTATCAGCAGCAACAGCTTCTGCTCAGGTACCGCAGAGAGATCCCCCCAGCTTCGGGGTCTCTGGGGAACACGGTGTGCCCCCCACGGCCACCCCCGAGGCTTCGCTGTCATCCCAGCCGCAGCATCTGTGTGTCGGGCTCCCATCGAGCCCGCATGAACAATCCGTTTTACCGATGAAGAAGGGCAACCATTGATTTTTCCAGGGAAATCTAGTATCTGTTCTTTTAATATGTGTCCGTAAGTGACACCAGATGTTTCCATTCCGAGTTCTGCTATCCGCTGCTAAAAAAGTTGGCGGTTTTATTGCGGCAGAAGCGTTGCTTTAAAGAGAAATATTTGCCTTAACAACTGCAGCGTGGTATTAAGGCATTTTGAAAAAGCCCTTAAATCAAAAGTCGGTAAATCAGGGGAGGTGCTATCAGACTGCAATTCTTTTTGGTTTTTTGACAATGATCTCCACGAATTGGAGCAGAATATGTAGGTGAAGTCTTCACTGTCATATTGAAATAAGTTTTGTTTATTTCAGAATTCAGGCTTCTACTGAATTCACCAGATATGAGCTGGGCATGATGGCTTCTCTACAGAGAGGGCAATGGATGCATGGTTGATCAGAAGTAAATTATTACTCTCCAACAGTAGGCCAAAAAATGTCATTTGCTCTTCAAAATATCACATGAGGGGCAACTCACAAACAGATTTAATATTGAATATTTGCCCTGTGTAGAGTTTAGCGCAATTTAAAATGCCTCAACTGGCAGTGAAAGATGCCTACTAGTGGTGAGTAATTTTTTAATTCAGTGAAACTCTTCACTGTAAATGACATTAATGTGCACGCATAACAAAGGGGGGATCAATTGAGAGTCACATCATGAACACCTTGGACTCTATATGCCTGTGGTAATTCAAAATTTTTGGTGTGGAGAAATTAGTTTTCAATCATCAGTTTTTTGGAAAGTGTAACATTTTCAGTGGTGGAATTGGAAGTGCTAGGTTAGTGGTTGGACTCAATGACTTTAGAGGTCTTTACAACCTATATGTTTCTATGCTTCTGTGATTCTCTATTTAAAAATCTGAATTATAAGAAGTCTTTTTGCAATAGTTAGTATCAGAGCAACTTCTTCAGCTTCCTTTTTTTTAGTTCATAAAATATTTCCAATTACCAGAGGTGTTCCTGGGAATAGACAGGAACACTCTTATTTATCTTGTTCTTCAGTACAATGGATTAGATTACTGTTATTCATTTCTTAACTCCTTTCATGAAAAAGTGTATTGAACACAGTGTACAAGTTTTCTTAGATGAGAAACACAATATCCATGTTTGAGTCTAGCTCTGCCAGATTTTGCAATTCAGGCTCAGTGGAATGATCTATTTGGTTATTGTTTAATGAACAATGCAGAGCGTTAAACAAACATCATAGGATTGTAAGAATGCTGGAGTCTTTTTCCCATGCCTTTTCAATCCCTCCACCTTACCTGCTTGAGTTTGCGTGTTCCAAAGAAATAAAATCTTTTGAAGCTTTCTAGAAATATGTTACTTTTATGATCTCTCCCAAATGGGTTATTTTCGTCCTGATTTTTTTCCTTCTGTGTTGACAAGTCTTTCATCTTGATCACTGGCTTTTTTTTCATCTTTTTCATTTATACCCTGCTCTTCAGATCTACTCAACAAGTAGCTGCCACTGTCATGTAGCCTTGCTGTCCCACTGCACTGCATAGGCTGTCTTGAGTCCCAGCAGCGCGTTGTTTTTATTCTGGGTGTGTCTGATCTCATGGCTTGACAGTTTTATGGCACCTTTCACAGAGGTATTGCAGCGTGCAATGCTGGTCTCTTAACCTGCATCTTAAGCACAACCACTCATCTGTTTTATTTATTTTATTCCTCTTTTATTATTTCATGCATGCTGCAATGATTTAGTTTGATTTTTTTTCTCCATGTGAGAGTTTTGTGTTCCTAAAGCTGCCTGCAGCACCCATACAGGTGCACACTACATGGTTTGCTGCTCTGAGCCTTCAGACCTTTCACAGCCATGGCCCAGCCAAGGCACTGTCCTCCATCCTAGGCCCCAGTTCAGTTGTTGTTAGGTTTGTTGGATTTTTCACTGGGATGCAGGTGTGGCAACAGTCACAGACTTGATTCCTCATTCTCTCCCATCTCTTTCCTGTCTTCCACTTATGAGCCTTCTTTATCAGCATTTGTCTGATTTAACTGAAATCTCCCAGGGGCAGCAGGTAGCTGCTAATTCCTGTTTCTGGGGAGGGGATGGTGAACAGATGTATGGAGAGGTGAGTGGAAGGGCCACAGCCCTAACCTGCCTCTCCTGGTGCTGCTTCTTAATTTAGAAGTAGCATGTGCAAAAAAAGGTTATCTTCAATCAGCAAGTAGTACATTTGGAAGATGAAAGCAGATGGGAACACTAATGTAGCAGCAGTATGAGAAACTTCACAAGCATATGGATAAACGTCTCTTTTGTAATTTCTTTTGAGCATGAAGCTCCAAAATGTTTTTGATAAGCATTAGATAGTATGAATTGATCCCTGGAATAATTAATTTCCTCTTTACCCTCCTCTTGTCAGATTGTTCTCTACCTTTCTTCCATTATTATTGACTCCAAGTAATGATCTGTAGATTTCTTTTTACCCCAAAAGAAATTACTCTTTTCCCCTCATCCATTAAATATGTATTTTTTGCTTAATTCCGTAGAGCTTCTGATGTTGTCCATTTTCCTTGTGTGCTTACAATGGTCTCAGGCTTGGAGTTCCTTCTTTTTAAGTGAGGGTAAATCTTGTAGGTATTAATAATGTTGGTTTTGGGAGCCATGGCAGTGCTGCAAGCATGGTGGTAACAGCAAAAAATATCTCTTGGCAACAGAAAAGAGACAGCTTTTGTAATGCTTAGTTTCTTTTGAAGAAGTTGTTAGTTCTGGCTGTGATAGGTTTAAATTTGCATGATCAGCTCCCTCTTTGTCTTGTTTGAGTGAATCAGAGCCTCACTTGATCATGTTGGTCAATTATTTGTAGTTGACTTTATGTCAGTTTTGCTTTGTAAGTCCATATGAAACACAGTGAGAGTGTTAGTCAGATCTGTGATATTACTGACAAAATTTTAATATGCTTTTATATGTGTTTTTCATATTCTTTGTTTCTGCCAAATGAATGTGGATGCTGTCTGGATGTTATGTAGGCAAGCTGAGTTTTTGTGTCTGAATTCACCATGCACAACCCTTTCTTAAAACCTTAGAGCATCTGGGGTCATTTGATATGGGAGCACTTCTCTTCTTTGGCTCAGATGTTAGCCACAGAACTCATACAATGCCAAAAGATGGAAAAACACTCTCCCAGCAGCTTTGTGTGGCTCACCTGCTACTGCCACAGCATTTGCCTGTGTCACGCGTGTTTCTCTCCTGAGTTGTGCTTGGCTTTCAGGTGGCTGCGTGCGCTTACCTTGTCAGTTGTGCAGAGAATGCGATCCAGAGCATCTCAAACAAGCCTCCTGCTGAGGGATCCATGGAGGAGCAGCTGCCTTTGGTCATTCCAGTTAGTGGTTGCTTTGTAAGAAATATGATACTTTGGGCAGAGCTTTGTCCTTGGTTTTGGTGTACATGTCCTTGGTTTGAAGTCAGCCTGTGCTAAGCTCAGTAAGTGTATTCAGCTTTTCTTTTCAAAAGGAATTTAAAATTAAATTTAAAAAGGGATGTACTTTCTTTTCTACTTTTGGTTTTTGACTAGCTCAGCTTTTAAATTTCTCTGTATGAAGATGACTTGTTACACGGTACCTTTACAACAGTGCCCAAGTTCCTTTTCAGCCTTTTCTAGGATGTTAGCTGCCAGAATTTTGCCAGGGAATGCAGTGAAGCTTTGGTAACAAAGATGTAGCTTTGTAGGAGCTCTTGTATATTTAACAATTAGTTCAGCAAAGGAATTTTTGAGCCAGGGGACTTGGTTTATATCTGTAGCAAACAGTTCCTCTTTTCTTGGGCTTACCTGTAAATCACCTTTTTAATTAGACTGAATGGTCCTGCAAGCTATTGAAAACCAGCATCTCGGTACATCAGTGACGGTGACTCACTCCAACGCAGTCTTCAAAAATAGGAGCTGAAGCTTCGTTCTTGCTTTTTCTTTAAAATTTCAAGATCTGGTTCAACACTTACTCAAATTCAATCCTTGTTTCATAACTTGTTCTTTTCTGGGGTGGAGATTTTATTTAAATCTTGTCCTTTGCATATGTGGCACAATAAATGTGCACGTCTGCAGCGGCTGCACTGTAAGCCTGGGGTGTGGGTGCTGCAGTAGGAATCTCAGTGTTGCCATTCCTTGCTCACTTGCTCCTGTGCCCTTGATCTCAGAGATTATTTGCCAGTTGGCCCAGCTATTGGTGGATGCTGGGGCTGCGTTCACAGTGTGTGCCCAAAAAAGCATGTAGGCTTTAGGCAGGCTTATTAAGTCCATGTGAATGCACAACCCATTTTGCTTGCCATAGACAAGAAGAGGTTGTACAACTGTTACTGAAGAAAAAAGCTGTACCTTCTTGCACTCCAGTAAATAATTTCTCTGTTAGAGCATTGAAGCAGATTGCATTATAAAGCAGCTAGCCTTGGAGACTATACAAAATAAGTATGTGGACTGAAATATATATTCCTGAATAGAAATAGATACAGAAAACTAAATTTTTTAGTGTTTTAACAAGTCAACAGGTTGAGGCCAGACAGTTAGTTTAAACTACTGAAAGTAATTGCTCCTATTATTGTTTGTATATATGTATATAATAGTATGGAAACAGTGAGCTCTCTCATTCTACTTGTTTATTGTTATAAGAAAAAATATTTTTTCTAAATAGTTCCTTACTGGTTTATGTGTTTGATTTATGTTTTTTCTCTGAGTTACTGATTCAAAGAAACATGCTTAAAAGTTCTCAAGTATGTGATACTGAAAGTTAGATTCTCTTTCCTGCAGTCCTTTATGCTATGCTTTCCCACAGTCATTTTGCCTTTTTTTCAGAATTCTGGAGCTCTTTTCTAGCACTTTCATTTGCAGCACTTCATAACGCAGTTCAGTGATGACTGTGATATTAATTTACAAAAACATTGAAACAAAATCTGTTTTCAAAAATACACATATGGCCTTTTTTCATGAGAATGGCACTGGTGACATGCTTCCTTTTCTCACTACTGCTTCCCTAGAGAATTTCCTGCTGGACCAGCTTGCATGCAATAATTTATTACTGGTTCATATTATGAGCCACCAGTTCTGTCTCTGTGGCACAGAGATCTGTTCCAAACCTGGAAATAAGAACAGTGCCTAGGTACTAAAGAGCAAAGTCTGCTTGTTCCCAGCTTTTGGCCTTTCCCTGCTTCCCTTTCAACTTCAGTATTTATCCCCCCTGACTAAGTAACAATCCTTTTGTTCTTTTTGCCACACAACAACATCTGGAAGCCAAAATATTTGACCTTTTGGATGTTTTTTGGTCACCTTTTTATGTGTCTGTCAGTACTGTGAACTTTTAAAACCCAACCCAGAGCCTCCTGGGGTCAGTAGGACAGTTCGCATTCTCCCTGGAACATTTTGCATGGTGTCCTGAGAGCAGTCATCCTTTCTACTGCACCTCAGCCTTTCTACTGCCCTTTTAGTTGTAGCTTCTTGTGTACTATGGGCTGAATTCTAAACTCTATCTGGTATTTTCTTCACCACAAATGTATAATCCAATACTTTTTTTTACAGTGCTTTTCATGCAACTTTCTATTGAGTTGAATATTGTCATGCACTCTGAAGAAAATCAGAACTTGTAGCAGGAAGGAAACTTGAATCAGAAGTCTTGGATTTATTTTGTGTTAAAAGAGAATCTTGATGTTTTAAGAGAAATTCAACGTTACTTATATTAGCCCTACATTTACAGGATTAGTATATATCCATTAAATTTTCAAACAGTGTTTTGAAGTGTATGTGACTAGATTCTGTGGTGCTGCTGAGTGCCACTCTGGGCTTGAGGATAGTTAAAAGAAAAGAGAAAAGAAAAATATGAATAAAATAACAATAGATAGAATATATATTACTTCCTTCCATGAGAAGGTAAGCAAAGCAACCTTATGAAGTGATGTTGAAGCTGTGAGGGTCACAGTTATATGCTGTTAGCCATGGAGGCAGAGCTATATGAGACAAAATTAGTGTAACATGTTGCACTATTTGAGGAATAGGTACAAAATTCTTAAATTTTTTTGGTCTGTTGAAGATTTTTATTTCCCAAAATGGTGCCTTCAAAACTGGAAAGAATATTTCTAATTTCTTTCTTTGCTGCAAAATGGAATAAACTACACAAAACCCCACAGAAACCAAGCTATATACACATATATATTTCACTTAATGTTAATATTAAATGCATAGTATTTCTTACACCGGATATAGTCAATGCTTTCCCACCAGAGGTAGCAGCAGTGGTTCCACTGCCAGCTGTTGTCCTCAGAAAAGATTAATACGTCTACTAAATTGCTTAAACCCATACCAAACAGAAAATACCTTTGTCTTCTTTTTAGATTCTTTCCTGTCCTTACATTTAGATTAAAAATTTCTATAAAATTTTTAATAGATTTTTTCAGCCCTTTATCACCTTAAACCCCTTATCCAGATGTTTTCTGTGATGTGATAATGAAACTCAGGAAGCTGTGCTATTCCTGACCACAGCTCTCCTAGTAACAGTGCTATTTTTATTGATATTTTTACTAGTAAGCCCTTATGCTTCTCTTCTGTAATACACCATTAGTAGGGCTATAAATGTAATGACAAAGCCAGTAAACCACAATTATATAGTCCTCTTTCTTTCATATGTTTTGACAGAGCTGATGTCAGTCCTGTTTGCTAGTGAAATGTTCAAGTAGAAGGAACATTAGTAGATTTGCTGCCAAAATCATTTAAAATTAAAATTAGCTACTTCAGTATGACTTTGCAATTGCACAGTCAGACATCAAGAGCAGATCACTTTAAATACATGTTTATGTGAAATCCTGCATTGCAAAAGATGCCCAAGCTTAGCAGCAGGTCAGTCCATCTTTTTTCACCTTCCTCTCTCCTCTTCTATAGAATCTCAGCCTGTCAGCATTCCTGCCATGCTGTGACTGAACAGAGAGGGCCTCTTACCAAAGTCAGTGAGCAGTACTCATATAAAATTTTCAGCAGTTGGTGGTCAGCCTGTGGGTGTGACAGAAGCCAGCTCAAAGGGGCTGGTGAGCAGCAGGGATAAAAGTTGCCTGTACACTGATGATCCTCAGCAACCACTTGAAGATTTGCTGGGTTAGATTTTATGACTAGAACATTACAGTCAAAAGTTCTAGCTTGAAAGATGGACTGTGAATAGCAGGTTGTTTTCCAGATGTGGAATGTCTGACAAAAAGAAAAGCATGTAGGTTGTAGGGACCTGTGGACATCATTTCATCCAGCCTCTTTTTTGAAGCTGGACTGTTCCCAGCACATCCCAGCAGCCATGTGTTTGTCTGTTTGAGTCTAGAAACCCTTCAAGGACAAGAATTTGCAGAGCCTCTGTAGGCGACCTCAGGGAGTGGTGGAGCTGCTAGCCAGTCTTTGTTCACAAGCAAAATGGAGCATAGTTAATTCAAGTTTTGCCTGCAGAGACACTGAGATTAAATGTGGAAATTATTTGCTTGGCAGGATTTTGCATAAGTAGGCCTCCTCTCTTTTCCTGACACTACTGTAGTTGTCCTTGTGCTTCAGCTCTAGTTTACTATATTTGACTCTTGGTAAGAGACTTGCCTCACAAATATGTCACATTCTGAAAAATCTTCTTAAATACCGAGCCGAACAGGTCTTCAAAATAGCTAAGAAATTACTTTTAAATTTATCAAAAGGACCAAAACTAGTAACATTTTTAGGACTCTACCTTTAGTGAAGTTAATAAATATTTTTTTCTAAAGTCTGTATGATTTTGTAAGTGACAAATTGTTACTAGCAAATTACTAAACTTACAGTGTACATACAGTCACATATTGGAATGGCCACTACACCTCTGTAAAAATGAAAGGTTTTAGTACAATCAGGAGCTGAGGAGAATTTCCCACTTCTTACCTTAGGCTGTGCTCCCTCAGTGGTTGCTGGAAGGAGAGGGTGCCTCCAGAGGTATGAGGTAGGATTTTTGCCTGTTGAGACCCTCTGCTGTGAATGTGAATATGCTCCTACCTCTGCCTTTCTATGTGTACGACTAATTTGTACTCTGATGTTTCGTCTGCTGCTTTTACTGTGTTTCCCAGTTGTTGCAGAATGATGCTGTGACTCTCCCATTGGCAGTTTTCTCTGCCTGGGCACTGAGCCCTTACATTCCCGGTTCAGCTGCCCAGGTCAGAGCAGTGGTTGTGTTGGCCCTTGGAGTGAGCTGTGACCCTGCAGGCAGTGACTCAGAGTGCTGGGATGACTTAGGCTGAGTGGGGCTGTCCTTCTGACTCACCCTCCAGAGGAGCCTCTTTCTCTCTGTTTAATGCAGAAAGAGACTTACAGGTGGAAGATAGGTGCTGTATTCCCTTTTGTGTCTGTCAGCAACTTTCATAATTGCATAAACACCCCTGTGCTACATAAACACATGTGCTACAGTCATGAAGAGAAGACCAAAACAGTTCAAAAAATGAAGTTCAAAAAAGGCGAGGCATACAAGCAGACTGGGAGATTACCCTGAAAAATTACCCTTTGTGGTACCCTCACTGCCAGTAGCCAGCTTGCAGTGTACCTTCCTGGCAGAGCTGTGGCTACCCAGACTAACAGATCCTGGAATGAATGCAAACATAACCATCAGGTAAAAGCCAGGAAATTGTTTTTGTCTTGGTACACTGAACATTCAAAATTTTGCTAGAGCCACACATTTAATTCCAGAATCCACATTTCTTGGTGGAAATTCAGACTATGTACAGCCTGAACACCGGTCAGGGGACTCTTAGGAGGAGACAAATGTTGAACAGTGAAATAGGTATCAGGCAGGAACTGGACGATTCAGTGTCACAGGAGTGCCTAACTCAATCTGGCAGCTAGGAGTGAAAGTAAAAAGAAGTCAGTGCTTCCTCAGCGAGAGCATCATTAATTATTTACATGTGTTATATAAGAAGGCTGCATATTCAAAGCTTCTTGAAGCCTTTTGGGAAAGGCGGTATTTTTTTAAAGAAGATTCTAAGGCATATTCTAGTGAACCTTCTAAGATATCTGTGCTGAGAAATTCATCACATCTTAACATATAGCCTAAAAATCTACCAGAGCAGTATTTTTGTCTATTGTTCAGAGTATTGTTATCTTTAATACTGTTGTTTATATTTTGACTTTACTGTTTAAGGTTAGTCAGGGCATGCAAATGTCAGAGTGCTCTGAGCAACTTTCCTGATGGTTTGTTTGAGGAGACACTATCCCGTGCTTGGCTTTGAAATTTGGCAGGCATGTATGATCTGGGAGAGGGCTTGGACATAGAATTTCAAGTGATGAAATCCAGCTGATGTTCAAAGGAAAAGTCTACTCCCAGAATGCTCCTAGGAGGCCGCTGTGGGAAAAAAAGACACTGTGAAAGAAAGCAGTGGAAATCATGTGTTATAAATTCATGTGATTTTACCTCTTGTGCAAGTAAATTCAGGCAAGATAAGAAGTACAGGCTTTCACAGCACTATTTACCAGCTTTCTCTGTTTTGTCTTCCTGATGCTGATGTGCCTGAGAAGGTACTCCTCTGATCCTGAGGAGTCTAAGGTGTGAAGTCCTTACTGGGGCAAAACTCCTGTTGAGTTACAGGGTTGAACCTTAACTGACCTTGCTGGAAACTATATGCACATCATATCAGAAAGTCAATCCCATTGTGGGCTCATCTGCTCCTTACCCACTTTTTTGAGAGAGATTCCTTATCTTGGCCCATTTCTGGGCAGGTGGAGGTCCTTGCTTCCTTCCATCAGAGTTTCCAGCAGGATTTAGGAGGAGCTGCAGGTCTGGGGGAGGCACTGAACGCACCATGCTGCAGTCACGTTCTGCTCGCAGGTGAGGAGCAGAGGGGTCACTGCAGCAGTGAGCAGGGAGGGTGGTCAGGAGATGGAGGGGGAATCAGCTCCACATCAGGGTCCACAGGAAGATCTGCTGCTCCTGTGGTGAGTTCACCTACGGTATTAAATACAAATCAATAGCCTGTAAGGTTTCAGTAGCAGGAAGGGTGAAGGTAAGCAAGCAAGCAATTGGCTAGCAATAAGCAGCTAGAGAGCATCTCACTCTTCACCAGGACTTTTCCTTGTGCCAGGAGGGTGAGTTGTGGGTCAGGTGGCCAGGCTCATTTGTTTTTTAAAATGCCCTGTTGCACTGAAGGCTGTAGTTCTTAACAGTAAAACAAGGATATGTAGATATGACATAATCTAATGGTACAGTGTCACCAGTGTGATATCACAGGCAATGTTGGGGGGTGGTAAATACAACTTGTGCTATTTTAGTATGTATCCTTTAGCTACCTTTTTCCTAATTGTAGTTAGTTTTACACATTTGAGAGTTTTAGTGCCCCAATTTTTAATACTGTAGTTTAGTTCTTTCATTGGGTGAAGTCCTGTGGTTCTTCCAGGCTGCATCTCTACAGCTTTTGGAGTTACTTCTACATAAATTCTCCCATATAAAACAGATCTGTGAGGTCTGCAGAAGCTGTGCGGGTATTGCAGTAACTGTATTGGTGGAGAGATGAGGTAGATGGTTTCTTGTGGGTTTTGGTGGAAGGTTTTGGGAGGGGACTTTGCTTGGGTTTTTGTTTTTTGTTTTGAGGAGGGTTTTTGTTTGTGTGGGGATTTTTTGTTGTTTTTGTTCTAACAGAAAGTTTGGAAACTAATGCCACATACAGAAACATCTAAGTAGAAAAGTCATAATTAAAACAAACTGTCATCTGTAAAACATTGTCATTGTAAAACAAACTGTGCAAGCTGTCATTTATTCTGAATATATTTGATTATAAATGTTTGTGTGCTTCTAAAGAGAAGCTGCTTTGGACACAGCTGAAGCAGCTGCTTAAATGGAATTCAGGAGCTCACTCAGTGGTGCTGATCCACCGTCCTGCAGGTAATATTCACTCAGCCTGCAGAAGACTCCAGATGTTGGAGAAAGGGAAACAGATGCTGATCTGGGAGGAAATTGCCATATTTTCTTTTCTTTGTGTTGAGTTATATTGTGATGTTGGTGGGAATGGAAAGGATAAAAAAGTAAACTAAAGCAATGTGGGCTGCAATCTTGCGTTAGGATGAATGCAGGGACAGGCTGAAAAACTTAATAGCAGTTTTCTCTTTTCTGTTATTTTGCTACGAACTAATTCTGAGTTATAGAAGGCAGCAGCAAGATGACAAAAAGAGATGCTTTTTCGCTTAATTGGGATTATTTAAAAGAATTAAATATGATTAAGCTGGAGTGGGTGCTTTGCACTGTTACTGCCCTTTGTGCCCTGGGAGGTGTTTCTGGCGGTAGGCTGGATTGTCCCTTGGCTTGGCACCATGCCTGGCACTTGGCAGAGTCCTGGGATGCAACACCTCAAGCTGCTGGCTGCTCCTGCAGCCTAATGCATGCAGCTTGCTCTGGACAGTCAGCAGCTGTGGGTACCTTGCTCAGGCTGAAGGCAGGACATGGAGAAATGAGAAACAGAACCTTGGAACAGATGAGTGAGGGTAGAACAAGTGCCCCGGCATGAAGGGAAACTGGATCACATGAAAGAATGAAGTTTTTCTACTGTACTGAAGGAGAAATAGCTGAAAAAGGCAAAAGCTGTTCTTTCCTGCTGAGTGGAGGTAGGCAAAAAGGTGTTAGATAGATGTGGGGTGTCCCTTCTGACTCATAAACATGCAGTCATGCACTGACTTTTAAATCAATATGCCCATGCAAAGCTCAGTACAAAATGACCCTTGACCTACATTATGAACAGGGTGGAAGAGGTAAGTGCAAAACAGTCATGCAAATTATTTGGCTCAGTTGAAGGTACTTCTTTGGGTTTCATGTTAGCTAAAGATAATGCATCAGGAGAAGAGTGCAATGGTATAATTCAAATGGCAGCTTTCATTTTGTCCTGGGAAAGAACAATTAAAATTCTCCAGGAGAGTCAGCATAGCGTGTTTGGTTTTGTTGTGTATCAATTAAACCACCGTGACTTCTAGGGGAACTACAATTACTCCAGATTACATGGAACAAGATTAGATTAAGTTGGGGTTTGATATGTGGATTTCATTCAAAATCAGGCTGCTTACTTTGCAGTCAGTTGTTAAGAGCTGGAGTATTTGTATCCCATGGAGGTCGGGAACCTGGGTCTGTTCCCAAGGTGGCTGTTGGTGCCCTGGAGTGCTGGTGTGCCCGCAGAGGAATTCAGCTTTAAACAAAAGCAATCTGTGTGTAACCCACTCTCTTCCAAACCAGCTACCTCACAGCCACTTGTCAAGAATGGAAGAGTTCTATGATCATGGTTGCTTTTAAAGGAAAGACAATTTTGAGGAACCTCAAAATTAATTCCAGTTACATGAAATTCCTGACTTTGTGCATGTGGGCTGTAGGTAGTTGTCTTGTTCAGATACAGGAACATTTCTTGAAGGAGAGCATATGGCCCATGCTTGCTCTGCAGCCAGCGTGCCCAACTACATAATGAAAATTCCTATAATAAATATCCTGTGTAAGAAACATGAAGATATCTTCATGCTGCAATATTCCCTAACCTTGCTAAAGGAATTCGTCTTAGATAGGAGTTTTCATTATGTAGCCTGTGATTTTGTATTTTGTCAGACTGAGTAAAACAAGTACTTGCCCTTGTAGCTTGCCATAAGGTACTCAAGATTTCTTCACAAAATGCATGAAACAAATAGCTTCTCACCAGGTTTCAGAGCCAAGGTTGTACATATCACTTACTGTAAAGAGTTGTAGTTCAAACACTCTTTCTTTTATTCTGCTAACACTCTTTCTTTTATTCTGCTAAGTTTCATATACTTATTAGTTAGAAATGTTGATGTTTTCCCTTTTCTCTTCAGATGACACTGGCTGTCCTAGTAGCCAGTCAGTATCTCCAGTTAAGACTCCTTCTGATGCTGGAAACAGTCCAATCAGTTTTTGCACTGGTAGTGATGGAGATTTTTCCAGGAAGAAATTCAGTCCAGGGTCAATGAGTGAAGGGAATACGCAGCTGGCTCGATACAAGAAGGAGACAAAGACAAGCCTTGTAAAACCCGGTGAGTATCATTCCTTTCATTTCCTTAATTACACTTCCTAATTGACTGGTATATTTACAGGTGTCTACATACATAGACACCTGTGTTGTGCACCTGTCATATCATCAATGCTGATAGTAAATAAAATAGGTGGCTTCTTTCTGTGGAGCCACCTGAAAGATATGAAAACACTATTGTTATTGTCCTTTTCATGGAAATACAATCAACTGACATATTCACTTTTTTTATGAGGCTCGATGGTGATATCAAATAGCTGAAATGGATTTTATTCTGTTTCATAGTAATTGCACTCATATTTCAGTGCCCAAAGATAAATGACTCTTAAAATGAAAAAGTTGTGATGTCCTTAAATTTATTGTTGGATCCTGCCTAAACTTTGTGCTGCCAGGCTCTGACAGCTCTGGGGATATGAGATGTCTGACAGGCAGCCTGTGTGTGGGACTTGGGCAGATTTGGACCTGTACTGCAATGGCTGAATTAAGTGTATCTCCCAGTGCCTTGGGCTAATGGGCCACCTCAGACCGCCAGCTAAATCAGCACCTGCTTGTTGGACATCCAAGACTAAATACCCAGATGTGCCATTGGTTCCTGTAATTTTAGTCAGTTGATATAAAATATTTTATATCACTTGATTGATGTACAGGCAGCTCTTGATTACAAATGGTCAGGATATTTGTGTTGCTATTTAATTAATCATGGAGACAAAGTTGGCCCTGTATATAGCCAGCTGCAGAACTGACATGGTTTATGAGCTCAGGTACCTCCTAGCTATATTGTTTCCAGAGTCATTTTACCTCTGGAAGCAATTTAGATACTTCCATGAAAAACCAGCTCAGATTTGCCAGCATCATGTTTAATCCAGAAGCAGTGGAAAATCTGTTGCAAAACCTCTTCACTGGCTTGGTCGTTGGAAGTGTTGATTAAACCTATTTTACCACTATCCCTGCAAGTTCTTTGGCTCATTTCATAGCACCATGTTTCTTGAGTGTTCCCAGTCTCCCACTGCTGTGCATAATGGCTGATAGGTAATATTTTTTACAAGGTTTGCAGTGAAAGGGATATATACCAGTCAAATCCGCAGCTGTGGCTACCACAACGATTTTGTTTGTGAATATGAACTTGCTTAGCAAAATGTGAATAATGAATGCAAAAGTTTTTTTCTAATGAAGAGTCCTATACTCATGGAGAAGTTATGCACCTTTTTCAATAAATTAATTCACTGTTTTCAGTTTTACACTTTAATTGCCTTGTAGTATGAAGTTATTAGCCTTTTGCAATATTCAGCAACCCGATCTGTTTTACAGAGTACTTCTAAGTTCCTCCTGCCAAATATCTCACAATTTTTTAGTGAAAAACTGTTCAAAATCATGTCACAGTGTGAGAGCTGACACAAGTGTGACATGTCAGACATGGATGACAGGGGAGAGCTATGGTTCGTTTTCCTCAGTGTTGGCCACAGGGATTAAAGCAATTTTCTTCCATTGCTATCTCATTCCATAGCTTCAGGTGGACCCAGTCTCTTCCTCATGACCTACTTGCACATGAATTTCTCTTGACTCAGTTAAGAAGATATAGCCATTGTGCAAAGAGGAGGCATCACCATGTAGCAAAACATTCAGAGAGTAACTAGGGATCAATAGAAGGGAAGTGGGATGTGGAGGAGAATAACAGCAACATGTCCTTGTCATATATAAAAGAAATTGTGTGTAATTTTCTCTTTACCAAAAGCCCTTCTTGATTTATAGAGATTATATCTACTTCATATTAATCTAAAATGGCTTGTGACAATGACTACATAGCAGGAGTTATATATGAGAGACAAAAATCTAGCCTACCGCTCTTTTTTACCATGTCCTGCACTACATTTTTACACAACTACATCCATCACTATGGACCTTCAAAATTCCTGTCATTTTGCTGAAATATGTCTGTTTCCAGTATTGTTTTCTTGGAACATGCTGACTCTCAGAAGAAACACTTACACAAATATGTAAATAATTCAGGAAATGTCAGAAAGGGATAGCACTGAGAATGAGCCCTGGGATGTTTTTGGGCTGTTCCCAAGCTCTTAGACTTTTCTGCTTCTCTAGTAACATCACTTCATCTTTCTTTTCTGTACTTCAAAATGCAAAATACACATAGCCTTTTTTTCCTCTCAGACAGCCTAAGGCCTTATGTTATATGAGTCTAAGCCATCTTCACCTCTTGAAGTATTAACAAAATAGATTAGGCTATCATTCATATTTTATGTAGTTTGCATAGAGAACCACACATAATCCTGAAGTGCTCTTGCTAAACCTATAAAGTATTTATAATAATGAAGAAATTATTCATTTGAGAGAGATGGAAGTGGTTTATATTCTGCATTAAATCCGAATCACATCAGTGTAGAAGTGAATTTGGCTTAAAACCTGTGCCTGCTTTCCCAGGGAGGGATAGAGAGAACAGGAATATTAAGGAAAATAATAGACCATCCACTCTCAGATATGGCTACAAGCCTTTTAATTTCAGGATTTTAGAAGTTGGTTCTTCTTTTAGATGTGATTCATTTACATAATATTAAAAGCAATACAAAATGTGTTGCAGAACATGTCCTCACACAAAGGCACAAAAAGACTTAATTAACCTTGGTCTTAGTTGTATCAAGATGCTGTACTGAATCCTACACTTCTTGTAATTGAATAAACAGAACCATAAGCACTTCTGCGTGCTCACATTCTTGTGTAGTCCTCCTAGAAAGATCCCTCCTGAATTCCTGTAGTCTATGTCCAGTTGAGAGCTGTGGGAATTGTTTTGCTTCCTTTGACAGTCTTTCTCATCTGGTTTTTCAACTTCTATTAGAACGCTTAGTGAAAGTATTCAAAATCTGCCTCTTTCAAAGACATGGATAAATGAAAGAATCTTTAGGAGAAGTTGTGTCAATAACTTTTAAAAGTCTTGCATGTTTAAACTAACACAGGTATGTATTTAAATCTCTGTGAGCACCAGAATTTGAGAAGGACCAAATTCTGATCAGCTGTGATCAGCATTTCTGTAAAGTTTGGGTCTTCTTGCTTTTGGTGTTACAGGCACACTTGGGACAGTTTCCTGAATGTTTGCTGTTGGAGCTGTTTCTTAAATCCCACGGAATTGCTGAAGTTTCACATGAAATTATTAAGATCTAAGAAAAAAACATTAAGGGTGTCCCAGACCTTTCAGCACCTTCAGAATCCTGCAGAATAGATGTGTAAATGCCATGGCACAAAAGAGCCCTAGGTGAGCCCAAATTAGGGTCAGCTCCCAAACCTTGTAAGGACTGTCATTCACATCTTGGTACAATAATAAACATTCCAGGTAGCAGAGGACCATGCAAAAAGGGTTTGGTTTTTTTCACTGCTAATAAAACATCTAGCCATTTATTACTGAATCTGGCTAAAATAGCATATTTTGGATTTCAGTGTCATTGAACTGCTACGGATTATATTTCAAGAAGGGTGGCAGTTTTGACATTAAAACTTTTTTTCTGTTCAGATTAATGGGAAAATGTCAGAGGTTTCCACCACACAGAGCACCTACATTTGCTGGACAACAGTCAATGAGCACAAACTGAAAAACAAGGAATTCTATCTGGACACCAGAAAACACTTTTTTTGTCTGTGGTCAGACACTGGCACACATTGCCTGGAGAAGCTGTGGAGTTTCCATCCATGGATATAGCCAAAACTCAACTGGATATGGTCCTGGACAGCCTGTTCCAGCTAGACTTGCTTGAGTGGGGAATTGGGCTGGGTGGCTTCAAAAGGTCCCTTTTACCTCCCAGCGATTCTCTCTAATGCTGTGTTGCTGGACTTTGTTTTGTCCTTTAAACAGTGCATCAGCCACATCTATAGTTAAGTAAGTTGCAAGGCACAATTCGTGCTTTTCCTGCCCTTGCGAAGGTATATTGAAAAAAAAATATATATTTTAACAATCACTATTCAACTAAAAATGTTATTTAGCAAATAGTAAGTACAAGGCAAAGTAATCGTGTACTCAACACGTGTTTCCTACTTCTTCCTGGTGAATTTATTAAGCCACTGTAAATGAGCCTTGGAATAGGGTGTCCCAGTCTGAGCAGATTAATCTTTGAAGGCTTTGGGACAATTAGGAGTTTTAGGAGAGACAGGTGGAGCAGAATGTATTGCCCTTACTTGGTCGTGAGTATTCAATAGGTGCAGGTACTTTTTTAGTCAGTGTTGGAGCTGATAGTGATCAAAAAGGAGGCAAGGAAAATTTGGACAACTGGACATATTCAGACTAGAATTTAAATAAGCCAAACAGATCAGAGAAGAAATGCAAGTGTTAGCTGCAAAGCATGTTTTATCTGTTAACAATGCCTACCTGTTAAAATATAATGCTTTTCCTGAAGTTTGGGGTTTTTTCATTCTTTTTTAATTGTCTGGTATATGAGGATTGGATTCCCAGGACACTAAATGTCCAAGAACTTATTTCTGGGAGTCCCCTGTGAAAGCAAGAAGTAGTAACTAGTTAATCCATTAGTATAAAATTAGCAAATAAATTAATCCATATTGCTACTTTACTTCTGTATCTGTCTGTATTCTAAAGGTAGTCGCTTTGGTTATTTTAAAAACCAAATATAATTTTGATTTAGGTTATATTCCTGACATCTGGCTGTATTATTTTACAGGTCTTTTGTCAACTCATTCCCTCATTTCAGTCTGACAGTGTGGGGAATAGCAGTGTCTGACTCTGATGTATGTGTGTGTATATGTGCTTCACTTGAAAAACATGATTTGGTATGTAAGTTTTGTGAGAGGATTGTCTTACAGGTAATTATGGAAATTTATTTCACTGTCAAGAACTTCCTTGTGAGTGCATCATTTGCAATGACAGGACTTTGTTTTATCTTGGAAAGTTCAATAAAATATTAGAAAGACATGGTTTACCAGCACATTTATCCAAGAACATTGTATCTGGTGTTTGCATAACTTTTCTTTATTCTCTGTACCAAATTTCTGCAAGCAGTTGGAAAATAATAGATCTGTTGTCCCTGTTACTCAGGAGCAGCAGAACAGAATACAAAAACCAAGTTACAGAATGTGCTAACTTGAACAATTCCTATGGCACACAAAGAAATTCATGAATCTTTTTAACTACTTGCTAGGACGTCTACCTATTATGTTGAAACACTTCTTAAAATGCTGCTGGTGTGCTGTGTATTCTAACACAAAGTCACACTGTTTGGTTGTTTGAAAAAAATACCCACACCAAAACCAATGGAAAACCTCTGTTTGGAGATAGCAAAGTGCATTGACTTTAAGTGATTGTTAAAATAAATTGGCATTCTTCATTCCATCCCACAAAGCTAAGAGCAATGAGAAGACTGGTGTCTGTCTTTTTACTGTAACTTATTTAACAAGACCTCATAACCCACATTCCAAGACTGGCCCTTTTGCAGGAGGGATAATTTAGAATAAGGGTATGGCAAAGAACATTTAACCCGGTTACAAATGCGGTATTTAATCAGTGAACACCATGTTCCCACCCTGCAAGCAGTGATAACCATACTTGAATGGTGAAATTGGGAAATTCATGCTTCCAGTCCTAGGAATATTCAATTACTTAGCTATGTGGCTGCTGTCACATGCATAAGAATGCTGAAATTAGGAAATGGGCTACTCCAGGTTCAGTGCACTTTAAATAATTGGTCATAGAACAAAAAAGGTTCTGAAAATTGACCAAATTAATTGAGTTGATACCAAATAATGGAATGTTTTGCCTATTACTGACCATTAGTTCTTCCCTTAAATTACTTGAATTAATACCAAGGAATCTCTTGACTTGACAGTGTTTATTGATAAGTGTAGAGCACAGATTCTCTGACAGATACAGAGGAAGTTGCAAGTGAAAAGAGGAAGAGTAAAAATCCAGGTTCCCTGAGTAACTTAAACCAGATGTGGAGGGCTTTAACTTGAGCATTATGTCTTTAAGCCACTTGATATTTGGCAAAGAGCAGATACACAGTGGTCAAGTACTTGTGCTTCTGGAAGGCTTTTGATTTGTTTTTTAAAACATCACCTTGGCATAAAAAGGGAGAAAGCATCTTTCTCAGATGTAAGCACATGCTTTGAATGCTTCACTTCCTGTCCCACACCTGATAGCAGCCATTATAACCATCCTGACATTCAAATCCAACCATATGCATCATTGTTTCCTGTGCAGTTTCAGCCACACTCTTCTCCCTTTCTGTTATCTGTATTTCATAATTTCATTTGTGACACTAAAGTTTCTGAGACCTTTTCTAATACAGAATCTAGCAAATACAGTTGTGGCAGTTTTTGACCCTATTCATTTTCCTCGGTTACTTTTGCTTTTCTTCTTTCCTTTAGTTACTTTTGCTTTTCTTCTTTCCCTTCACCTTTCATTTTGCACCCACACAAAATAGCTGCTGCTGATTTTCTAAATAAAAAAAAAATGTTTCTGGATAATCATTCTGTATGTGCTGAGTCCTCCTGCATATTTTACTGCTTTAATTTCATGTCTGTTGCTATGGAGCACTGCAGGTTTGCTTGCCTCACTTGCCAGCACAGGCAGTTATTAAATCCTTGGTTCTGCGGGTCCCAGAGGAGCAGGGTGTGCTCTGGGGGGGATGCACATGCACATCTCACCCTCCAGAAGTGAGGACACCCTGTCTGGGTTCCAGCCCATGCCATCCTCAGAGCTTGTGCTATGGAGTTGAGCCCAGAGGGACATCACCCTGCAGAAGTTTGGTGGTTGTAGAAGTTAGTAAGGGCTGGAAGGTGGCCAGCCTGCGAGGTTTGGGGGATGGTGGTGAGGGTGACACTGCTGAAGATCTGGCATTTGCAAAGCCCAGCCTCCCCCACAAACTCCGGGGCATCCAGATTCTCATGGCCCCTTTGAATATTTCCTTCTAGTTCTAGACCCAGCATAGCAAGTAGATCCTATTGGTTGGAGCTCCTCTGTCTGGCATAAATCCCTCACCTTTTGTGATTCAGAGGAAGTGAAATATTCAGAGGAAGTGAAATTGGACTCTAATTGTCTCCTTAGACAACCTTCAGTAGCACATGGGGTCTGACTGTCTCTGTCCTCGTGATTGGTTCCATTGCTTAAAGGACACAAAACAGCTTTAACAGGTGAACCTGCCATTTCCCTTCTAGGGGTTACAGGAACTATTTTGGAGGTGAGGGACATGTGAATTCATGGTCTTCATGAATAGAGCAGAAATGGCCCCTAAGTTATCTGACCTCCCAATCTGCAGTGTAGGGATTAATTATCTGCCTGCATGAGTGCACTAAGTCCTGTTTTGTTTTAAAGGTGGTAGAATGAATGAATTCACTGTATCTGGTGTGTGACCTTTCTGACCAAATATTAAAGCATTTACTTGAGGAGTCACTTGTTATGTTGACTGAGAATGGGACTGAGGTTGGCTGAGACATGGACGACTTCCACATTTAGTCAGATGAATCTTACCTGCCTCTCCTGTGTCCTCATCAGGCCTCTGGCACCTCTGCTGCAGGCTCTTACTGAAGTCAACCACAGTCTCTGTGACTTTTCTTTCTTTTTTTTTTTTTTGGTTTCTTCCTTTTTTTAATGGAAAGGGAATTTCTTAGACATTCAATTGTGGAAGAAAGTTTGTGCTTGAAGAGCACAGAGGGACCTTCAAGTAGCTCTAATTAGATGGTTTTTCCTCTTCCATTCATCCCTGAAACGCTTAGGCACTCTCCATTTGTCTATTTTGTGAGGACTACTGCCCAAGCTGCCTAGCATTGCAAAGGGAGATTCTGAATCACATTTTGTGCTATGGATTCACAGAAATTAAGTGGTTTTAGTTAACTAAAGTTTAAAAGTTAACTAAAGTCCTAAAGTTAACTACAGCTAACTAAATACACTGAAGTAAGTGCTAGAGCTAACTAAATACACTGAAGTGAAATAAGTGCTCTGTAGCTTCTGAAAAATAATACTGGAATGTAATTATAATCTAAATATTTTAAGCAAAAGATGCTTAGAAAGGTAAAAAATATTAGCATAGCAGTATGTTTTTAATTTAGATTTATATGTATTTTAGATTTAAATTTTTAATTTAAACAAATTTGTTTGAATTGCTGGGGAAAAACATGTTCAAACACCCAAACATTTCTTGTAAACATGAATAAGCAAAATATAAGCTACAAGTAGTGCTTCAGCTTCAAAGCATTTCATAGTATGTAACACAGGTCTAGAAATTCCTGATAAAGTGGCATAGAAAAACCATCTGTGTCATAAATTTTATAATCCAGCCCTTTCTAAAACATTATTTTAGATGTTGCTTAGCAGAGACATAGGCAATTAGTGGGTAGGCTGTGGCCTCTCAAAATAGATTTCTTGGTTCGGAAGACTCAGGCTGCAGCAAGTGCCCAGATGTCACAGCAAAAATGGAGGATCCAAAAAAGAAGCCAGCAAGTTGTAAAGAGCAATTGGCAAGTAAAAGCTGAAAGCCTGAGTCCTTCCTGTTCTACACAGTGACCTGCCCAGCTCTGGGCTGGTGGCACAGGCCGCCTGCAATTCAGGGCATTGGGCAAAAATCTGCAGTTACATACCTCCTTCCTTACAATAAATAAATAAATAAAAGGATGTCCTTGTTGCTTAGTTCAGGAAATGGAAAAGGAGCTTCGATTTAGATGTCTTTGTGTGCCTTTTGGAGGATGGACTATGGCACAAAGCAGAGGAGTGCCCTAATACAGAGCCGCCGGGCAGGCTGAGGGGATGTGGCGTGGCTGCTCCCAGGGAAGCTGCTCCACTTTCATGCTGTTCCTCTTTTACTGGGAGTTCAGCGCTGAACTCCCAGCAGGCACACGGTAACTCCTTTGTCTCTCTCTCCCTGGCCCATTAATTGCACTGCTGTTGCTGCAGACACGCAGAAAGTGGGACGGCCACTGTCACGGGCAGATCGTGGCCCAAAGGATGCGCGCGGCCTCCAGCTTAACCTCACTCTTGGTCCACGGGAGAGCCACTGCTCTGACTGCAGGTCACAGGGAGCAGGGGACCAGGTGTGGGGCTTCTGCAGGGACTGCCTGGGATGCTGCACAGGATGACATCCCTGCCACACAATACCTCTTCTAGACCCAAATGCCTTTTGATAGAAATGAAGGTCTCCTGGGGCTTGCAGGGATGTGCTCCTGCATCAGGAAAAGGCAGCTGAGGGCCTGGCGTAAGAAGGGCCCTGGGGTTTAGAGGTAGGTATTGAAGATGGCAATAGCTGTGATCTTCAGTAAAAACAATAAAATTCTTTTTGTATATTCAAGCAGGTTTGTTTGGGTTTTTTTCTCCATTACTAATCCAGAGAGGAATTTGAGCCAGAAAGGAGAAACCGATGTTATACACAATGCACACTCTTAAGTACTTGTTCTAAAATGTATGTGAGGTCAATATAGAACATGCCTTGAAATCTGTGTATTTACTGCAGTGAGTTTTCTGTGCCTTGTGTTTGCTTTCTGTGGGTTTCAGCCCACTTGTGCATGAGAAAGAGTCCATTATGAATCTTCCCTTAGGATTTTTTTTTTTGTCCTCTGCTTTTAAATTACAATCTGTATTATTTATGCCAATGTTTAAAATAGCTTCCTAGCTTTCCCCGGTTAAAGTACTCTGAACCTATTCCAGATACATTTTCCTATGCACAACTCCCACTCACCATGAGTTTTTATTTCAAGTAATTTTTCATGAAATAACATGCATCACAGCCAGAACCCTGTGTTGCTGTTACATAGTTTTCTTTACACTTTTCCAGCTATATTCCCCCTCCCATGATAAACCGTGTTGTCAGTATGCATTTTTATCTTAGAATAAACAAATTGCATTCCCTTAATCTCCCTTCATAAACAGAACCCTCTCATGCTGTTATCATTATTGTTGACCTTTTTTGGAATTTCTCCAGGTTATTAATGCATTTTTAATGAGATTCATGGGATTTAAAGTGTTTTCTGAGCAGTGTTTACTCGGGAATTGATAGATTATTTCCTTTTCTGGTTGTTTTTTTTTCATCCCCTATTGCTTTTTTGTCTGACATCTTACTATGTTAAAAGCAGAGCTATGCAAACAATTGATTTGGGGGTTGCTGCCAAATCAAAACATTAAAGAAAATCTTTGTTTCAAACTGAACAAAGGCCTTATTCAGTCTAAAATATTTTGAATTTTGGGGGATTTAGTTTTATGTTTTACCCCATTTTTAAAAGAAGAAAGGCATTTATTAGCTTTCATAATTAAAGCATCATTTCAAACAGAAAGTAGAAAAATCTGATTTTATATTTTTCTGGCCATGTTTGACTTAAATATCAAGACTTAAAGATCAGTTTGACTTAAAGATCAGTGTTCTCTGATCTTGTTTTTTTTGGGGACCAAATTACTGCCTAAAAGATTTGTTTCCCTCAGAGTTATTATTTCAAATACTTTTGACCAGTATTGAGTGGATAAATCAATATGTTCCTTGTGTTTATATATCTGTATTTATGCATAGGAATGGAAAGCTAAATTAATGTCTTTATTTTAGTCATGCCAGTCTCACTTGATTTCACTGTCGTTTAAAGGCTTTGGTGAGTGGGTGGTGACTGGGCTCAGAAAGGGAAGGTCACGCATAAACAACTATCAGATCTTTGCAGATAGTGGTGTCATTTTAAACATCTGGCCTATTTGGTATTTTAATTGCTTTTATTTATGTAGATATCTAAATCCCAATGAAGCCATGCTTTAGATGTCTTCACTCTGTTTTGGTTGTCCCTTGAAGTTAAAAATTCTGAGCTTGGGAAGAGCCTAGGAGAAAGGAAAAATGCATGTCCAGTCCGTGTTCCAGTAAAGAAACTGCAATAATCACCAAACAAAACCCAGCAGCCAGAACAACTAGATAGAAGTGTCTCAACTTTGCTAAAGCTCTAGATTGCAGAGAACAGTTTTCTCGGCTGTGTTGTGTGCAGGGTGGAGTCTTCTGATGGAGGTGGGAGCTGTGGGAAATTCTGGCCTATATGGATTTCACCCATGTAGCAGGAGTTAATGAAGACAGGCATTCTAAACTACTACGTGGTTTTATGGAGGAGCTGGAGAAGGGCATGACAAGCTGCAAGGATGGGGCCTCATCTCTTTATCAAGTTCTTATTGCTGCATGCTGTGTTCCTGGGGGTGTGATGGGGATATCATGTGCAGCATCCTCCCAGTTCAAAGCTAAGCCTGGCTCTAAGAATCCCAGGTGGAGCCTTTCTTTTCCAAGAAAAGTAGACAGCATAAAAGCTGTCACTGGGTTTGTTTTGTGTGGATCCTGATTTATGTGGTGTAGTGTGAAACACCCACCCAGGTCTTTTGAAAGAGCCATCAAACCGTTCACCACTTTTTAGCTGACCTGCTTCTAGGCATGCACAGAAATGCATTTGGCAGAGCTGAGAAGCTTTGCTGAGTGAGGCTGCTGGGAGGTGGTTCCCAGCTGAGATGGCACATAGGGAGAGCACCAGTTCCAAACCAGCCTCGTTTTGTACGTTCAGCCTCCAGCCACTGCAAGGTGGACATGGCTTCCCCAAGGACTCTGAAATATACTGCCCTCAATGTGGCATAAAAAAATAGCAAACCTGCTTTATAATAGTGTATTTTATATACACCGTTACATAAAATATATTTTAAAGAAATGAAAATTCTGCCAGGTTTGTTTCATATTTTGTGAGTATTACATTGTCTTGCTTCCATGCTGAGGCACTTCATTACAGGTCTGTGTTCCACCTTTCTTAGATTCTGTAAATAATAGGAAGCTGTTGGCTTTTGAAATCTGGGCAGGCTGTGTCTGTTTGCTAGAGCTGGTGGAATACAGCTTGACCACAAACCTGCAAGGATGAATAAGCTGAAAAAGCACAGGCTTCTTGTCTGTCATTTTTGCTTCTTAACAGTAAGAGTAGAAAAAAAAGGAGCAAATGATGGCAGTCATAACTTGAAATGCATTGGCCTCAGACTTACCTTGGATTTGTTACTGTAAAAAAATATAGTTTATGCAACCAATTGCGTAAGGTTTTACTGTTCTTTTCAACAGATGGCACTTGAACTTCATTAGTTTTTTGTAGTAATTTCAACATGTGTGTTACAGTAAATATTTTATTAGCTTACAACAAATTTTGCTTTTCATCCTGGAATTGCAGGGTTGTTTCATCAGTTACCCCCCAGATATGTTTCTCCTTCCAGTGTTTTTCCCTTGCCTGTTGAAAACATGTCAAACTGATTTAAAATGTTTTATGCACATTAAAATGAAAACCATATGTCTTATATTAAGGGTGACTATGCAGAAGCTTTCACTTGAATCAGGTTTTGCATGCAATTTCACGCAGTTGCAGATGCACTGTGCCCTCCTCCTTGCACACAGAAACCAGATTTGGGAGAATCTGTTGTTGAAGGGGCCTCTGAAAGCCCTTTGTTAAACCTCTGCCACCAACGTGACGGGAGGGCTGGGATCTTTTCCCAGTCTGTGATGAAGTTTGCTGCCTCTCTGTGTACTGCTAGGTTATCCCTGCCAAAGATGACATTTTCCAGTTCCTAAAAATACTTCTGACCAGCCTATCCATTTCCCTTCAAACAGACCAAATAGTACTGCCCGGTACATAAAAAAATCCCCTGAGGTGATACTGCATGGTTGCTTAAAAAACATACTTGTCCATAGGTGGATTAAAGATATAATTTATAAAACTGTCAAATGCAAGTTTAGGATTACTTATAAAACTCCCAGCGTAGTTTTTGAACCTCCAGTCTCAATGTTTGTATTGAGGTTGGTGTAGGAAAGCAGCATCCTTCTGTCTCTGAGAACAAAGAGCCTTTTTGTGTGAACATGAAGATAATTTCCCAGACTGTTCCCTTCTGCTCCATGAGCATATGTTCCCCCTGACAAAGGTCACTTCAGGCTCAGAAGAGTGAAACTGTGGGAGTAGTTTTTAAGGTGTTAGAATGGCTCAAGCTCCATACAGAAGCACAAAAAAAAAAAAAAAAAATTAGGTCAGGCTGACTTCTGTATGAAAAACAGCCTTAACAATAAATAAAGCAGCAAAAAACTCCAACTTGTAATGCTCTTTGTCTGTTCCAACATCCGCTTTTGGCTTCTCTACAAATCAGTGAATTAGAAACAATTAAGAAAAACACAAGCCCAGATTATAGTGATATGCAGAATATGCATGATGGCTCTCAGCCAGTGTCAGTAATTATTTTGTAGTGACTGTGTTTTGAGAGAAGAGCTTGATTGATTGTGGTTTCACAGAATACATAAGTCACATTATGTATTCATGTTGAGATCTGCAATGCTTATAATTTGCATTTGTGTGGTTCAGATTACTACTAAAACTATAGTACTTAGATCAGAAAACTGCTTAATGAGATTAATTATTTGATAACAATCCTTCTTTCAAAGTAAAAAAATAAGCAAGAAAAATGAGCCAAAATCAAGATAAATAATAATTTGTAAAATTGCATTTTGATCCAAACACAGGGAAGCAAGTTCTGTGTTGCAGTCCTTCCCAAAAGTCTGTCTGGTTTTGAGCTGCAAGTCTTCTTGACCAACACATTTGAACAATTTATGGAGACACACACCCAAAGTTTTTCTCTGCATCCCCTCTGACTGCATCTCTGCCAGCTGCCCAAGATGCCAGCTGTCACTGGGCCAAGCGCTCAGCTGAAATGTGACCACAGACCTGCTGCTGAGGGAGCACTGTCCAGCAGTTGGGTGGATGTCCACCAAAGAGTGAGACTGATGGCTTCATTCATTGGCCAGTGCAGTGGGATAGGGAAGGGATGCCTGTTGCCTTAGGACTGAGGATGCCAGACACTGCTGTACCCAGTTTCTTGCCATTATTTGTGGAGCACAACTCACAAATGTGAGTTCAATGACTAAACCTTGTATAAAACCAGAGGGGTGATTCAGTACTAAAATCCAAGATTCACAGCAGAGAGAATGCCAGAAGTGCCCATCTCCCAGACTTAGTCACCTGCCTGTAGTCCTGGCTGTGCCCACGTGCATGCCTTGGATTCAGTGTGAACCGCCATACCAGAGCCAGACCATCTCTGTGAGTGCAGGCATCCAGCAGGTTTCATTCCTCTAAAATATGGGCAGTGCTAGTGCTACCAGTCTGTGCTGTGTCACACCTGAGCAGTTAGAGCTTGAGGAAAAGAGCTGAGTCCAGTGCCCTCTTTAGACCAAAGGAGCCTAATTCTACACTAATCCTAAGAGTTCCTGAACCAATGCAACCTACTGGGCATCCTCAGCTTCCTCCCCTCTCATTATAGTGAAGAGAGTGACACTGGCAGAGGCAGAGCATGTGAGAGCAGCTTTTGTCACCCAGAGATTACAGCAGTCCACATGGAGGAGAGCTGTGACCTGCTCCTTGCTCTCAAGGTTACATCTGCTTTTACCCAGTTACTGTTCAGTGAGAAATTTAATAGTTAAGTCCAAAATAAGAGTCTCCCATACAATAATCCTAAGTCAAATAGATAATAAGTCAAAGGCCAGGGACTGGAACCAAAACCCACTGTCATCTAAGGTCTTTACACTTTGAATTCAGCACATTTCCCACTAGGAGACTTTGCTTCAAAATGGGTTGTTTTTAAGGGTGTTATCTGAAGAAAAGCCTGAAATGTTAAAGCAAAATTTCATTGCTTCTTTGCAGCTTTTTTTTTTTTTTTACATTTGTGAGTGCATGTAAGCAGTGTGGTTTTCTTTCCTAGGTCGTTTGTGGTGTACAAAATCTTGCAGGAACAACCCCATATTAAATAGAAAAATAAAAGCAGCGTTAGTGCTTCCTGGAAATATACTGCTTACGCTGTTAAATATTGGAGCTAGAGATGTAGCTGGGAATTAAAGCTCTCAAGATAAATTGAGCCAAATTTCTCAAAAATACAGGTCCTTTCATTAGTGGGCATTACAACTGAATTCTTTCTACTTTTCCAGCTGCTTCTAGTGACCTTGCTGGATATTTTTTCACACAGCCAGGCCCAATCTCTGGGGGTCTCAAAATCAAGCTATCTAGAGAGACAGCATGCCACTTATTCCTCATGTAACTGCACCAAAGTGGTTAATATGTATGCATATTTTGGTCACTTTGCTGGATCACAAAGTGCTTTTGAAGGCAAGAAAGCTCAACAAATTTAAAGCTTTATAATTTGAGGACAAGCTGTTTCTGTCAGCACTGGGTTTTTGGGGTTTTTTTTACAGCTCTGTTTTACCGGCTATATGCAAAATCTACTTCAAGATTGATATACATATAAAGATATGCCATTTTTAAGGGTGTTATTTGAAGAAAAGCTTGAAATGTTAAAGCAAGATTTCATTGCTTCTCTGCAGCTTGTTTTGGTTTGGTTTGGTTTTTGTTTTGTTTTTGTTTTTTTACACTTTTTAATGCATGTGAGCAGTGTGGTTTTCTTGGGTCGTTTCTGGTGTACAATATGTATGTATCTTTTGACTCCATTAACATGACTATATGTATATGTATATGTATATGTATATGTATATGTATATGTATATGTGTGAACTCCAAATGACATACTGCTGAAGCTGGTGACTCAACGCGTAGCCTCTTTTGCAGGAAGGGGTAAGACGCTCCTTGTAAGAGGGAGCTGTACCGCTGTTGTCCTTGCCCTGTGGCTGGGCCAGGGCAGAGGATGCAGTTAAAGGTGAGGCTTTTCCCCGCCCTGCGCCGCTGGGATAAACACGCAGCCGTGCCAGCTGGAGGCGTACGGCCCTCGCACAGGCGGCTCCTTCTCCCGCTCCTCAATCCCGCCCCCAAATCTCTTACTGCATCAGATGCAGGATGGGAAAGTTGCCCTTGAGACATTCGTAAGAGTCTCCCAGTTGATTCCCGTGCTGCGACAGGAGAGCGTGAGCTCCCCGGGCAGTGGTGGCAGATGCCACACGCGTGGTGGGACCGCGGTCTCGCTGCGCGCCTCTGCCCGCACGGCTCGTCAGAGGCAGCCCCGCAGCTGGCACGGGCTCCCGTCTCCTCCCTCGGTGTCAGCCGAGCCTGTCGCGATGCTGTCAGGGCAGCAAGGAGGCGAAAAGGCAGCGCAGGGAGTGATGCCGCCTGCAGAGCGCTCTCAGCTCGGTGCCGCAGCCCACCGAGCGGTAAAGAGCGCTGGGCTCTGCGGGATTGCTCTCTTGCTTCTCAGATACCCATTCCCAGCAAAGAGCAACCCTGGAAAATGTGACGGTACTTGGTTGGCCGTCCCTGTGCTGTTCCTCCCATTGCACAGAGCAGTGCAGAGCTCTGCTCCATAGCGTGGGCGTGCTGCTCGGAGCCCGCTGCCGGGCGGGGGGAGGCCGGAGGACGGGCTGCCCGGCAGGGACACCGGGCTGTCTCCATGGGCTGGGACACTGATGGCTGCAGCCTGGAAGAATGTGAATGAGTGAACTCCAAATGACATACTGCTGAAGCTGGTGACTCAACGTGTAGCATCTTTTGCAGGAAGGGGTAAGAGTCATTTTAAGTGAAAAGTCTCTGATTGGAACTAAACAAGTGTTACGGCCATTTAGGACAAAGGTACGTGGGGCTGAGAAATGTCAGTCTCTTTCATTGTTAGCACTAAATTAATGGGCTGTTCTGGAGCTTACATGTGTGAGTTTTTGCCATTACGTAGTCACAGTGACAAAAATGATCAAGAGTCATGCTTAGGAAACTGTCAGCCTGGAGAATGGCATTAGGAGAACGAGAAACCATGTTCAGCTCTTGCCTGCGCTGCTGCTAGACAGAGAGTTTCATGTTTTGTTAAGATATTTGTAAGACAGAAGTCACGCCTACCCAGGAGAATATGTTGCAATGGATATTTTATGGATAGATGCCATGTTATTTTGCTCAGAGATGTCTACCAAATGGGAAAAGATGTTTTTCAGTCTCTTAATAACATTGCTGTCAATCTCTGCTACACACAAAACTGGCTTGAACACCATTTCTACACTTGGAACCATTACTAGCAGTGACCCCTTTAACTTATAAAATGTTCTCAAAGATCCTATAAATAGCCACATGCCTAATTTTAAACATAAGTAGTCTCCTCTGTGAAGTGTTAAGCTTGTGTGTGGCTGTTATTAGAACTGGGGCCAGAAAGGTTAGTTCACGCTTTGCAGACACAGTTCCTGGTCTCAGATGCAGTTCAGTCTTTCAGAAAGCTCTGCTGATGGTGTGGTTGTGGTTTCAGGCTCTGTTGGCTCTTACCAGCGGTGCCCAGCCCTGCAGCTCTTGGTGCTCCAAGCCGGGCAGGTCAGGGAGAGGCGATTGTTAAGCCTTGCTACTCGGCAATGCTTTCGATAGCAAGATCTGATTATGATGTGATCTGCTTACCCAGAGATGAACCTTGGCTAGGGCTCCTGCTCTCTGTGCCGCAGCCAGGACTTGCCTTGGGAAAGCTGCTGGTGTCCTGCAAGCACAGGGATGTTTTGGGGGCTGGAACACCAGAGGTATGACATCTGTGTGAAGTGTTTACATGTCTGGGTCTTGTTTAGAAAAGTAGTTTTGGGTGTAGTGTGATACCAAGAGATTATTTGGAATGTACGTTAGTCTTGTAGCTGGGGATATTTTGTTTATCAGGAAAACTGTTGCTTCTTGGAACATCATGTCCCATGATCATTTTGATTCCCAAGGAGAGGGTCACTCACATTTACATCTGTAAACATGATATAAATACTCTGTGAAACCAAGTGGCTTTGCTGCTTTCCTTCCTCCCCTTGCAAATTTGCGCACAGCTGTGATCTGGTTATGGGTGTGGTGGCTTGGGTCTGATTATCAGGGGCATTGTACTGGGCATGGAGCTGGTTAGAGGTGCTAGAACTGGGTCCCTGGGATCCCCTTTTGAAGAGCTAAGCTAAGCTTTGTATCTGAGTACTTTGAAATTGGGCTGAGGAATATCCTGGGGTGGGCTGATGCAGAGGCACAGAGAAATGGAGGCTGATCTCAGACGTCATGAGGTAGGGAAAGTACTGGGTTAAATCCATTCACACCTTATCCTAAGACCAGTTGTTAAGTGTTGCCCAGTGGTAAGAATGGTTGCTGGCTGTCTCAGCCTGTTTAAGGCTGTGAAGCCAGGCTCTGACAAAGCCTTTTCCCAGTCTCAGGTGTTCAGGGTGAAAGATGCACCTTTCACCATCAGCTCTGTGTAGAATTTAAGAGAGATTGAGGACTAGAAGGTCTAGCTGCAACAGATGATGGTGGCTCCAGCTGCATCTCTCCTGTGTGGAAAAGATAGCAAAAATGGCAAGTTTGCAGCTGCTGGCCTGGGGATGTCTATCCATGGGATGACATCCAGAAATTCCCAGGTGAGAAATGCTGTGCTTGGTCAGCTGCTTAAAGGATGTTGGAGAGTTATTTGCAACCCCTCAGCTAAAGTCACCAATCATTACTGTGGCTCAACAGCATGAGACCTGGGTATAGCATAGGATGTTTGCCATTAGACTGAAAGATTGGAAAAAAAATTGCAGCTTTGGTGTGTTTTTCTTCCAGAGGATAAGACTTTCTTAGTACATCTATCTACCTTAGCAAAATGAAAGCAGTTTTCCTTGTATGTGCCAGAGCTTGTGAAATAAAAGCTGTGATCCATAGAAAATCAGTAATCAGATGACTTGGTACCTGAGAAGCACTTGAGACCTACATGTGATTACTGGATTATTTGAAGGTTATTAGAACTGCCACACTATGCTTCTGAACCACATGAAAATCTCCATGCGTGTGTAGATAAATATATAGATATACCATTAGCCTGTACAGGTTTATACCTGTACATATGTACATTTATGTTATATGAGAAAACAAAACAGAAGCAGCAAGCAGTGGTTCTGCATGGTTTAAAGCATAAGAAATACCCAGTTACAATGGTGTGTTCCTAATCACTGTGCTCCTGAAGGAGCCACGTGAGCAGCCTCATTCGTCTGTCGATGTCTGTGAGAGAGCAAACAGGTTGTCACAACAAGTGTTCCTGTCTGAGACCTAAAATGGCTTCTGTAGTGTGAGGGTTTTATGTCCAAATGGTTTTTTTCTGCTCTTGTTGAAGTACCAGTTCTGAAGAAATGTGAAAAATCTGGAACAAATCCAGCTCTTGTCCCCAGGGATGTTTGAAAATCCATGCAACTTCTGAAACCCAGAACAGACAAAGGAAGGATGCTTGTGATTCACTGTTATTTTGAAAACAATCTTTGAGTTATAATTTCCATCATGTTTTCACTCTTTCCTTTTCCTTTCCAGGCAGTGAAGCCGATTTTAGCTCTTCAAGCAGCACAGGCAGTATTTCAGCACCTGAAGTCCATATGTCGGCTGCTGGAAGCAAGAGATCTTCTTTTTCTCGCAAGTAAGCAAAGCAATTTTTTCCTGAATAGCTAGTGCAAAGATAGACTACTGTGTAAGGTCTTGCATTTTAAAACAATCAGGTTAACACAAGGCTCTTGGCTAGCACACTGGTGAGAACTGCAATATAAGAAAGAAAAAAAAATGCTGTATTCAATGCACAAAAATTGTGAGTATGCCAGATCAGCCAGTTATTGTGGGTTTTTTTTGTTTATTCATGGCAAGTACGAGAAATAGAATCAGGTAAGATAGAAAAGGCATTGGCTGGAGTGGAGAGAGAGCTGGGTGTGTTAGTTAACAGTTAGTAAACCTAAACCTTTTGGTCTTAACAATTTGTTTTATCCTGTCATATATTGCCAGCTGAGCTTGCACTTTTCCAGATCATGATCTTTTCTTTGTTGTTGTAAGAAGTAGACAGTATTGCCTTTGATGTTGGATTTTTTTTCTGAAATACCCTTGCCCAGCCTATAGGCAGGTTTTTTTAAAAAAATTATATCATACTCATCTGTCTAAGTGACCCTTTCATGAAAGATTTCTGTAAGATTTCTCCCCATCATCTGTGAATTGCCAGTTCAGGCAGCTTGAGAACACAGGGGCATTGGGATGGAGCAGCGCACGTTGTGTTCTGCCCACGCAATCCCTGCTGGTTACATTTTGTGGAGCAGGAGGAAGGAGTTCACAGGGACAGGACTGGTTTCCTGCCCGTGGTGGAAGAGCTGGCAGGCAGGCTGGACGGCAGCAGGGTACCCGTGCCTGAGTCACACCTGCGTCCTGAAGGTCGCGATGTGCCCCGGCACGCTGAGGCTGTCAGAATGAGGCTTTGAGAGCACTTTCCTGTCTGTATCATGAGGCTCTTAGACAAATAAACACTACTTGAGTTCCCTCTAGATTACATTAAACAAGTACAGTTACTGGCTGTGGGAAAAAATTGTACTAAGTATAATATGAAGCCCTAAAATCACCTTAATTTCAGTAAAATTCTGTGTCATTTCATATACTGCTGGACACTTTAATATAGCTTTAAACTAGAGCATACTGCCATCCTGTATTGGGCAGAAGTCCTCTGTAATGAGGCTCCTTCAGATGCCCTGCTATGTTAAGCACAGTCTCTGCAAGTTCTGCCACACACCAGAGTTGATGACACGCTGTATGAAGTGGAAAGAGATATCTTCTTTGCAGTATGTTCTTTTTTAACTGTTCTTGCTACGAAACACTTCAGTGTTGTCACAAACCACAGTCCTGTACTTCATTGTAAAATAATTACAAAATCACCCAAACCACAGCAGTGTGATGAAGGTTCACAGCAGCCACTCAACCATCTGTTCCTTATAAACTGTTCCATTTGCTGAGAAGGGAAAAAACCAAGTGAAACAATTTAAAGAAGAGATGTTGCTTCATAATTCTGTGGTATTTGATTTTTTATATTCAAGCCTTTTCTTTTGCATGCTGGGTTTGCCTTTTTTATGGTATTTTTTGTTTAGATTTTTCTATTTATTTTTTTTAAACCTGCCCTTTCATTACCATTTAGAAGAACAACTTCAATGGGAGAGTCAAGGTAGCAGTGTAGTAGTGTAGGCTGACAAACCAAGTGAGCAGGAAAGGGACACATCCCGGGCAGCTGGCCTCAGAGCACTCCAGCCCTTGGGCAGCTGTCAGGCAGGGAGGATACCAATTGCTTTCAAGCACACACAGTTAACAGATTCTTTAATAAAGAATGGAAAGAGAAAGGTAAATATGTATGAGAAAAACTGGAAGAAAAAAAAGAAAATACTGTTCTTTCCTTTTTCTCTTTTAATACTATTTCAGCCTGCTCTCCATGGGGCTCAGATTATATCGAAGTGAATGAATAGCTGACCATGACAGATGAAGCACCCAGTATGCCAAAGGCAGAAGAGTGGCCCAAACAAAATCTGTTTTCATTGCACACTGTGATCCCTCAGGCTGCTTGCCGAGGAGCATGAAAGCAGTCTTACAGCAGCCCTCCATGCACAGGCCCCGCTCTGCAGGCCTGGCCAGGGAAAGCTGGAGTGTGGTTCTTTTGGCATTTGTCCAGACCACAGGCCTCTCCTTACTTGACAGAGTCCAAGATTCAGGGAATGTGGATGATCTGATGGAGTCACTGGGAACTGTGCTGTCCACAGAGAGATGTAAAATGTCTGAGATTTCCTTAGAACACGTAATTCAGACTGAGAGTCCTCTGCCAGTGGAAGAATATGCAGTACCTGATCATGTCAGAACTAAACTTTATTTCTTTCCAGCCACTCACAGTTATCTCTCTGGTTTATTGTTTAGAGAACTTTGTGTGTAAAATAAGACATATAATGGGTTGTGTGATGAGAATAATGCTTTCACCATTTTGGTTCTTCTCCAGTCGTGGTCCTTATGGTCGGAATAATGGATCCTTATCCTACAAGTCTGGAGCCAGTCCACCTGCCTCACATGGAAAGGATGCTTCATCAGCACTGTGCAAAAACCATCTGAGTCCTGCTAACATCCATCAGAGTTACCGGGCTTCTTCAGCCAGCAGCAGCAACTCAGGCTCATACAAAGGAAGTGACAGCAGTCCAGTGATGAGGCAAGTCTGTGTTTCAGCCTCCTGATGTTGGGTACATTGACACTCTCTGTAGTGTGGGATGAGCTGTAGGAGTTGCCATGCAGGTCATCTTGCTCCTCACCATAATAATGATGCCTTATATAGGTAACTTAACAGTCAGCAAGGTTCTCCATACTATGTAAAAGCTTTATTGTTTCAGCACTGTAGAATTCAAGTTTACTTTAAGTCAAAGTCCTTTGCATTTGGTTTTCACTCCAGGGCAGGCTATTTCATGCCATCAGTTCTCATGAGGATTTACTGGTTTGTTTGTTGTAGGGTTCTTTTCACTTCAAAGAGAATTGGGTGGGGTAGTGTAGGAAACATGATACACTTGGGCAAAAATTCACCCCGCCTAGCCTTAGGCACCTCCCTAAGGAGTGCAATTTCCTGTATAGGAAAGAATACAGATACCTGCCAGAGCATGTGACACGTTGCAGAGAAGAAATGGCCGCCATGCTGCAGCTGTTGCCCTCTCTCCCAGACAGCTGAGCAGCCAAGCATGTAAGATGCACACCCAGAGCTAGACAGGATGAGTGCAAATGTCAGTGTGCTCAGCTTTATAAATCCTGTGTGGAGCTGAACTTAGTCCTTGGGCTGCATCGCCTGGCTGGCTGTAGATGGATGCCCTTGCACTGCCTGTTCTTGGGCACACCACCCATTTGGGGTCAGGGGATGTCCAGGTATTTTAAAGTTAAAATGAAGTTAAAAGCCTCATTTGATGTAATGACAGTGAAACCAAGTACAATAAATAGTAAATCTTGCACTGTACCTACAAATCATGTTTCCTCAAGTACTTTGATTTGCAAGATGAAGTAACTTGTGTGGACACTGAGGAGCCCCAGATGAGTCAAGTTTTGCATTTTTCATTCAACAGGATGTTTTTCATTCTGCCAGGACTTAAGAACTGTAAGAGTGATATTATGTGATGGTTTGTTTTGGGTTTTTTCAGGCGATCAGGGAGATACAATTCTTGTGGTGACAATCACAGCATTAAACCACAAAATCCAGAGCAGTATTTGACTCCTCTGCAGCAGAAAGAAGTGGCAGTAAGACATTTGAAAACCAAGCTGAAGGAATCTGAAAGCAAACTCAAAGAAAGGTAAACCTCACTTTAGAAATCGGTCAGAAAGTTTTATTTGGGAACATTTAGGGGTGGGAATCCTGTGTGTTTTTACTAATTTCTTGATCAATGAAGTTTCCATTAAGAAATTAGAAATGCGATTAGTCTGGTTAGGTTGTTTTCAGTATTTCAGGTTTCAGAGTGTACTAAGGGGATGCAAAACAATGAATTATTTAGAAATATAGTTGTTGCTTTTTCCTTCTTGGAACTTTCACAATAAAATACTTATAAAGGACAACTTTTTACAAGTCTGATTTACACTGAGAGCTTTTATACATAGAACAGTTTCTACCTGCCATCGTGTATTACCTTAGTGTCCTGTTCTACCTCTCTCAGTGAAGTAGAACTGCAAATGTCCCCCTTTTCCCCAGTGAAAGAAAAAGTCATACCCAAACCACTGTGCCTATTTGTGTTTTTGTCACTTACATACTGAATTTTTCACAATAGCCCTTTGTGTGGATGCTGAGCAAAGAAGTGACAACATGCATTACGCAGCAGCAGATGTCTCTTACTAAAACTGCACTCTGAGAGCTGGCTCTCCAGCACAGACAACCCAAGGGGGCACAAAGGGCTGTTTGAATGGAGCCCAAGACAGAGTTCCAGGGACCCTGTGCTCTTCCTCTGCATCAGCAAGGCCTGGAAATGACATAGGAGTCCCCTCTCCCCCACTTTCTCCCCATGTGCTTGCAGTAGCCTCTGGCTCCCTGCTGGGGAAAGTCAGACCTGAGCTCCCTGGCTGTCCGAGGCCAGCTTTGGCTCTGGCTGTATGTGACAAGCTGCTGGCAGGCACTAGGGATGCATCCAGGCATCTGTTTTCTATTTGCTCCAGGGTGAGGCAGTAGGGGAGATTTTAAGCACTACAGTTGTTTAGATGTGACCTAGAGGTCACCACTTGTGCCTCAGATTGCCCAGGATCATGGCACAGCCCATAAGGCTGCTGGTTTTGTGGGGAGGTCAGTGACTCCCATTAGCAATCAGCTGGCATATCTTGGCTCTCTCAGAGGTGGTCACAAATGGCACCTGGAGAAATTTGCTTCCTTCTTGGAGCATCTCAGCAGCAGAGCCATCACTGTGTGGTGGGGGCCTCATGTTGACTTTAACTGAGCAGTCAGCAGAAATGTTACATCATTTTTATTTTGCCACAGGGAAACCGAAATAGAAGAGCTTAAAGCTCAGCTGGGACGGATGAGGGAAGACTGGATTGAAGAAGAATGCAATCGTGTGGAGGCAGAGCTGGCCTTAAAGGAAGCAAGAAGCGAAATTAAACAACTCAAGCAGGTTATTGAAAGCATGAAAAACAGTTTGGCTGAGAAAGACAAAAAAATTCAGAAATACTTCATGGACATAAACATTCAAAACAAGAAACTGGAATCTTTGCTGCAGAACATGGAGATGGCTCAGAACCACTCTGTGAGGGATGAGCAGTGCCTGGAGTACACGAGCGACTCAGAGGGGAAGCTGTTATCATTGTGTGCCACCCTGCCAGACAGCCCCATCACAGAGGACCAAGGTCTGGAGGAGGTGGCAGACAGTGATCTGCTTCTTAGTGAGGACAGAGCTAACGGGAGTGACTCATCTGGAGAGAGTTTGCCCACCACAACCTCTGAGTTGAGTGATCCAGCTCCCTTCAGTGCTGCTGTAAATGAAGAGATGCTTGAAATCATTCTGGATGGAAAACTAACTTATTGCCAGGAAGAAGAAAAAAGCAACATGATGGTGGAACAGGCCATCCAGACTGACGTGGTG
This sequence comes from Onychostruthus taczanowskii, assembly GCF_017590055.1. Lineage (NCBI taxonomy): Eukaryota > Metazoa > Chordata > Aves > Passeriformes > Passeridae > Onychostruthus > Onychostruthus taczanowskii. The sequence continues at coordinate 25,090,342 of NW_024501459.1, read as the reverse complement.
CCATATAGCTTGGATGTGGAGCAGCTCATTCAAAACATCTTCAGAGCTCAGGACACCTGTCCTCTAAGCCCACCTTCTTCACTGAAGGATCTGGGTGAATTTTCTCTTGGAAGCTTCAGTGATTCTGGTATCATAGTCGACTTAACTCCAAGTGATCCCAATTCTGCCATCCTTTTGTCTCCTATGGAGTCTCCATGCAGGAAGGTGGAGCACAGAGTTAATGAAAACCGTTTCATGAAAGAACTTGATTTTACAGAAACCCATGATGATGAAGCATGTTATGAGTATGTTAATACAGGAATAAAGAGGAGATACTGGAGCAGCAGTCTCCTTGGGGATCTTCTGGCTGTAGCAGCCCCTGTTGTACCAACTATTGTGTGGGCTTTGAGTACTCAGAGAGGAGGAACAGATCCTATTTACAATATTGGAGCATTGCTTCGTGGTTGCTGCCTGGTGGCCCTGCACTCTTTACGCCGAACACCCTTCAATATCAAAACCTAAAGTCTACTCTGTCCCTGGGCACCAAACTGGCTGAGGCAGAGAGAAAGACAGATGAGATAGATCATAAAAGATTACTGTATATTCTGGCAGAGTCCATAATTTGCTTTTGACTATTTGATTTGCACTATAAATCAGTTAAAAACATGTTCCTTGTTTCAAAATAAAAAAAATAAGCTGAACCTCATACTTCCACAAGATGTTTTTAACAGTACTGCTGCTTACAGAAATAGTCCTCCTGCTCCCAGGCATCATGTCCCTCCCCCGTGTTGGTGACTTTCTGGTGCCAGCACATCTGCACAGTGAACATAACCAGAGAAATAGGAATTCAACCCTAGTGTTCTTTCATGTTCCACCACTGAGCTAGGATTAAGCTCAGTCACTCTCTCTGGATGGTTCACTGAGCAAATGTACAAGCACTGGCTTTGCACTGGCTCAAGGGTGGTGTGAGATGCACAAGGGAACAAGTGGCTGGGGAAGGGTGGGATATTTCTCTAGACAGCACTAACCTTCCCTTAGGGTATCACACCTGTGCTCCAGAAAGCATGCTAGCGCTTTCCATGTGTTGTCCCAAGTGTCAATTCAATTTAGAGGTAAAACCCGTATTCCCCAGGCAGCTTCCAGCACATTGTTTGTGCCTGTCTCATGTAGTGCTCTTCTCAATTGTGCAATTGCTTGAGCATTTCACTGGTCTTGTGCGTATACAGGGACTGTAACCAAAAATGTACATCGTTGGGAGTCTTAACACTTGTTACAATGATAAGTATAGGCGTGGATACACTTTGATTCTTAATGTTGTTTTAAAGTCTTTATGTATTGGAACCCAATAGTCTTTTGAGCCCTTTGAAATACTATGTATAAATGTATTGTGTTTTAACTTATTGTTTATTTAATTGCTTTATTGTAAATTACCTTTATAATCACAAGTTCAGTAAAGCATGATAGATATGTCAAATGTGTGAGTGTTTTACTGTAGAAAGGTATAAAAAAGTACCCCATTCTAGCTGAGCTGTCAGGCACAGGCTAAGCTAGGGGAGGTACTTTATCAGGTACTGTTCCAGGAGATCAGAATTAGACTGAGAAAATGTGAATCCAGTTCCAAGTGTAAGCACTCACTGATTAAAGGCTCCAGCTGGGCTGCAGTTGCACACACAGCCCACTCTGCTGCCTTCACAGATGCAAGTGACCTATCTTTAACCCAGTGCAATCATCTGGAAACCTGTAACTCCTCAGCGCTGCCCAATACCACCCAGAACAATCTTTCTGGCATTTAACCCATCTGACAGTCATGTGGTCTCAGTGTGCATGCACACTGTGACCATCAAAACATGAATTCTCCACATCTAAAACCCAAGATCTGTGGATAGATCAGAGGACAGCAATGCTACCCAACAGGCAAAACAGTGGGGTTTGTCTGGCTCCACCCAAGCTTTCAACCCCATCTCTGGCCATTTAAACCTCACTGGCCTCCTGTTTTCCCCTTCAGCAAATTAAGTGCAGTATTTCCTTGTGTGACCCAGAGAAGGGATCCAGGGAAGCCTGACAGTGCCATGTATTGCTCTGCAGCTTTTGGGAAGGAAGTTATGAGTACTCCACAAATGAGTATAATTGGTTATGTGTGGGGAGCATTTGCAACATTCAACAGGATGATACTGATGCTTACAGAGGTGACTTGCAAATTTTTCATGTCCCTGTGGTGCCTGAGTGGTGAATTATTTTGTGTTTGCAGTAGAGATTCTAGAAGCTTCATTAAGCATTACATTAAGGAAGAGAATTCTAACAGGTCACTTGAAGTAAATATAATCCCCATCTAACAAAGATGGACAGGAGAGCATCTTGCTTATATTGCCATAACTTTGTCTTCCATGTTCTCCGACCTTCTTGGGTGCCTGCAGCATCTGGCTTGCCTTGTCACACTGCTGCACAGCGTATTGCTCAAACGTCACTTTCAAACATTATAGGGACACTAGGGCCAAAATTACCAGTTGGAGATATTATCAATATAAATTTTACACAACCATGGACTTTCATAACTCCTGAATATCTCTTATTGGGACTGAAACAGATTACAGAAAATTTTATCCTTACATCAAAAATGTCTGTGCAGGGCCAGGAGAGCAGTATTTTATACCTGATGTTACCAACTTCATTACAATGTTGGATTTTTCTTTCACAGCCATTATTGTTTAAATGATCTTTGAGTGACACTGAAATGCACCATAATTTAGAAGAAACAGTGATCTTCAGTTCTAGATGCATTCACTGTTGACTCTGTGGGGAGTTTTTGCAGCAAGAGGCAACAAAGCGGCAAAAAACTACACTTACATTTAAGATGCCAATAGGCTGATCTCATAACCAGAGCATTGTCAAAGTTTCTTTCTGCTCTTTCTGCCCTGAAGATTCTTCAGTCAGTTCAACTCTCATAAGACTCTATGTTCAACTCTCATAATTACTATGCTCAGTGAGAGGTGACAGCATTCCAATCACATTCCTGATAAAAGCCTCCACCTTTCCTCCTCCACACTGCAAGGACATAGCTCAAGATACCCTTTGTTAGACCACACCTGAATTACTATAATGCACCAGTCCCAGACTTCGGTCTTTGTTCCACTATCCACAGAAGATAAGCCAGCTGTTGCTCCAAACATACCAACTTCACTTTTTTCCCCTCTAATAGTACACTTAAGTCTCAGTCATGTCTCACCTGAATCTCGGTGGTGCTGTACTAGGAGCTGTACTAGGGGAGGATCAGCCTCCAAACAGTTCAATAAAAACTCCCATCCTTTTTTTCTGAGTTTAGAAATTACTCATACACACTCCCGTACCCCACTGGAAAGTCATCTCAAAACATGCAGGTGAGGAGGACATGCAGCTCATACACTATAGGTAAAATAGTGAACACTTGAATTTGGGCTTAAGGCATAGGCACAAAATCAGCTTCTTCCTGGGCTGAAGGGAAGCATGTTCATAATCCCATTACACATTTTATTTATAATCCAGGGACAAAAAAGCCCTTCTTTCATATTCATCTTAAGAGGGACCCAACATGCCCTGTTGCTGAAAATGTTGAGGCTCAGGCATTTGACCCCCTTCCCACTGGAGAGTCATCTCTATACTCCATAAAATCACAGAACGCATCGGGTTGGAAGGCACCACAGTTGGTCATCTGGTCCAACCTCCCTTCTCAAGCAGGGAGCACATGGTACAGAATTGCATCCAGGAACTCCTTGAGTATCTTTAGGAGTGAGGAGACTACAACCTCTCTGGGCAATCTGTTCCAGTGCACACTCAACTCAAGTAAGGAAGTTCTTCCTCATGTTGAGGTGGAACTTGCTGTGCATCAATTTCTGCTTGTTGACTCTTTTCACCCTTCCTTATGCCCTTCTTGCAAGGCTGTTCCCAACTTGTAATTACACATTTCTCCTTCCTTTCCCTGCAAATCAACTCTCTCTTAATCCCCAATGCCTGAAACACTTAGCACTGTTTTACATATACCCTATATAACTATTTCACTCCAAATCCCTTCAGACAAATGAACACAGGACCTGGCAAGCACGAACAACTACAGCACAGTCAAGGAAAGGATTTTTCAGTCATCCTGGCAGGTCAATCCTCCACAGTCAAGAATATCAGTGAAAGCAATCAAGTCCAGCTTTCAGCCAAGAAATTAAAAAAAAAAAAAACAAAAAACAAAAAACCACACATGGCCAACAAGTAAAATATGAATGAGAAAAGGAGGAGCATATGGCAGTAGAAGGGAAAGACAAGAAATGCACACAGGGGTGTACAGGATCTTCAGGAAAGTCAAACCAATTTTAAAAAATAGTATCAGAGCAGCAGCTTCAGTAAGTTTAGCAAAAGTGTTTTCATATTTATCACGGATAAAAAAATCAAGATATAGGAAGGAGGAAAGAAGAGAGAGCACAGGAGAAAGACATTCAAGAGACTTCCTCCAAGAGCAGCAGATAAAAAAATCAAGATACAGGAAGGAGGAAAGAAGAGAGACCACAGGAGAAAGACAAAACATACTAATGCATGGGTTATCACCATTCAAGAGACTTCCTCCAAGAGCAGCGTCCTCCCTGCTGGCACCATGACAACACAGGGCAGAGATGGGAGGAATCTCTAGAGCAGCTGTGCTCAAATTTGGCAGGTAGATGGAAGAACAGCAAAGCAGTACGCAGCAGGAGGGAAAAGCAATGCAGGAGTCCCAAGCAGAAGGTGGCAGAACTCAAGGGTTTTTAAAATGACCAAAGGCTCAATGATCGAATGTGTTTTCATGATGTATTTAAGGGGCTTTATTTACAACTTAGTAAATCGCCCACCTGTTGTTATTTTTAATAAATAGTATCGATTTACATCTATTCTATACTGCCTAAAAAACAGCAACTGCAGTCATTAATTTTCTAAAAAATAAGACATAGCTTCCAACAGATTTCACTTTAAAGAGGCAGTAGATAGCCAGTTTTCTTGCCCTGTGTCAGCAATAGTTAAAGAATTGTGACTGGCACCTCCTTGCTTCTTGAGTGCTGTTAAAAGGACACAGATTGTTATTAAAGCTTATTCATAAACTTTCTCATCTCCCAGCCCTTGTCAGATACTTCAGAGGTGTGCACTAGAAGCAGATTTACTTGCCATACTGCTGCAGTGAAGTCTGCGCTTGAAATAATCTGTTCTATTCCAGCCAGAAGACTTGTGCAGAAAACATGCATGGCATTGTTGGCTTCAAAATATATTTCAAAATTTAACATCTGAAAATTGCTGTCACATCAGTCACTTGTGCAAGATTTGAACCTATATGGCAAGTATACTTAACATTTTTAAAAAACTTTTCTCTGTGACTAAAGCCATTAAAATTAATTCTTACTGTCTTGTTTTCTCAATTACTTGTACTCTAAGCAAAACTTGTGCCAGACCTTACTAGAACTTAGTTACAAATTCTATTTTTGTAGGCAGGAAAGCTCTAGTCACATGCCTCCTCCTCCCCTTCCCATTCTCTTACAACTGACACTTCCTGTGCTGTCCCTGGATGAACAAGAAACAAGTCTCATGTGCAAAATGTGACGACATCACTCATCTGTCATAAGGTAAGAAATCCAAACAACCCACAAATCAGGGATAATAGCACCCACACGACAGAACCTGGAAAAAACATTCACTGAAGCACTGGGCTGGATGAAGCACATAGACCCCAACCCCGTCCCATCTCCCTCTTTCCAGCAGACATTGAACATTTTCATTAAAGCACTGTTGCTTTCTACTGCACATATACCATTCATGCTTCACCAGGGGAATTACAGAGTAAACACATACAGAAAGTGTGCAAAAAATGGAGTTTGAAAAGTGCTTGTAACTGAACTGAGAATTTTCACACTAGCTTTATTAGCAGGAAGACACCACTTTTCTTCTGTTATGCTAACTATGCAACGACTGTAAGGTGTAAGGATTCCTATCTGTAGGAAGCATAAGAATTTCTGCTAGAAATACAAATGTACCAATACAAGTAAATTACTAAAATGCTCCCTTACATTCACCTCAACCCTTTGTAGGCTGCACCACTTCTGTGTAGTGATGCCACTGCTGGCAGTCAATGCAGTGTCAAGTGTAAATGGGAGAACAGGAAGCTGCAAGTGACAAAGTGACAAGAAATCCACTTTCACTGTTCAGCTGCATAACCCACCAGGAGCACATTTTTAGTTGTGGGTCATCCATAGTAAGTTATTTTCCTCTACACAGTATGATGTCCCATGGAGTACATTCAAGTGTTTACAAATACTTTCATGAAAGAGCAAAGCAGACTTTTTTATCAGGCAGGAAACAAAAGGTTCTTTAAAACTGTTTAATTACATGTTTCAGGTAAGCACAGACAATACAGGTAGATTTCCCACCACTTAATATTTACATTCTTTTCTCTAGGCTTGAGCTGTTCATTTAGAGTGTTTTTCAATCAACATCCTTGTCAATCACTTGCTGCAAAGAAGGGTGCTGAAAAAGAACTATTGCAGGAAACATTCCATCAAGGCATGATTTTCTGTGGTGCTTTTCTTCTTTAAGAACTACGTACTAGTAGTTCAAGAAATTTTGGGAAAATTCTGGCTTCCAAGATGACCTGAAGAATGCACTGAAACCAAGCAGTGTGTTGAAGTCCTATAAATAGTTAAACCAATACCAATATGTACCGTGTGGACCTGAAATTCTCTTTTCACTGGCACTGCCATTGCTGTGTGGCTTCTGTTAGGACAGTTTTACACCAATTTTGTTCTGTTCCTTTTTCATTAGCCTTTGTGCCTCTTTCTCCATTTTCTTTCGCTGTTGTTCTGCTGCTCTTTTTTCCCTTTCTGCTATCTTCTGTTGTCTGTAATTAAAGAAAAGAAGAATTGCTAAATAACACACACTCAATTTTCAGCATGGTCATACCTAAAGTTCCTGTCAATGCACAGGTTATCATAACTAACAAAAACAGAGCAGTCTATTGTCATTAGGCTCAGAACAGTCCTTCTTTTACTGTGCTGAAGTCCTTTTTTCAGATTAATCTAGAATTGTAGAATATTCTGAGTTAGAACCCACAAAGATCAAAGTCCAACTCCTGGCCTACACAGGACCATCTCCAAGAATCACATCATATGCCTGAGAGCGTTCTTCAAACAATTCTGGCATGCTTGGTGCTGTGACCACTTCCCTGACAAGTCTGTTCCAGTGATCACACTCCAAGTGAAGAACTTTTTCATAATATCCAACTCAATCCAATCTAGTTTTAGGCAGTAATATTTGCTCAATTATTCAGCAATTTAAAAGCCACTAGCTTCTCAAAGATTTCGAGTAAATGAATCAGTGAGAGTACAGGACAGTTTTAAGGCCTAGAGCAAAAACTAAAAATCTAATACTTTCAGCAGCAGCTCAAAAGTTTTGAGTTTTTGCTGGTTTAGGGATCTTTTTGAGATTGTCACCCATTACTGTACATTCTACCTGACAGCTGACAGAGCTGTCAGTCTAGCAATTTGCAGAGTAATATTTGCCACATTACAGTGGCAGATTTTTATATTTCCCACATATCTGAACGGATGCAGAAGGAAAGAAGCACTGTGCTTCTTCACCAGCCAATATACAGAGACAGTAAAGTTCCAAAAAGCCACATAGTGTTAATGCTGCTGTTCACATGCAGTTCTGAAAGGAGGGATCATGGCAGCTCCCGTTCCTTTCCCCAGGATGACTCGCAGGACACGGAGCTCCTGCGCACAGCAGTGGTTCCACGCCCTCTACAGTCTGGGAACCTGCACTCAGTTCTACCCAGAGAGAGACCTTCACCTCGCCTCAGACACAGCAACTGGCCAACAAAAATACAAAAAACTAACTGTTATAATCTAAAAATGTGTGAGCTTAACTTCCACTGGGAAAAAAACTTTGTTGGTAACATAAAGTCTGAAGTTGTAGACGGGTATCTAAAATTTGCAGAAGAAACTAAGTTCCAACTAACTCAAGTTAACTGAAAATGCAGTTTGTCATCCACTACACCAATTCACCACTGACTGGAAAATTTCAGGGTATCCCAGCTTAGAACCTGTGGAAAATGGGGAAAAAAGAGACTACAGGAACTTCTCAGGCTCTGATAGCCTACTCTTCAGCACTTTCTTCATGCCTTAATTCCAGGGAGCATTTGACTTACTTTATGTGCTCATTTCAGCTGTTATGCTTATACATAAACTCACCAGAGAGGCCACAGGATAGTCTTCACTGCTAATTAGCAGGACACGGCTCACTTCTGCATAACTGATCAGTGCTCCATTACTACACAAAAATTATTCTGGTCTTACTGAGCACCCACAGGTACCAGACACAGCAGGCTAAGGGACACCCTTACTTTTTCTGCACACTCATTTCATTCTCAAAAAGCACCACTGGAATATAGTCAGCATTAACACTCTGGAACATCAGGGGGACTCTGTCCACTATTTGGCAGCCTGAAATACTATACAAGCTTCTTTCCAGTGTTACACTTATGCATTAAGTCACCAGAGTGGCCACAGGATCTTCAGATCATTTTGCAGACCAAAATGCAGACTTCTATCTTTAAGAAGAGACTCTGTAGCACTTCCTTACTACACTCAGTTGAAAACAGAGTCAGGCCTGACCAGCCTTAACTACGGTTAAGTTTTATGTTAAATGTCAGATGTTAAAGACACCAGTGATGTCTACTGCAAGAGAAACTAAACCCAGTCGGGATTTTTTTTTATCAATCTTGATAAAAATCAGCCATTACTTGACTCATTTACAGATAAACATTGTTATTTCTGTGTCATGAATAAAACAAAGGTTTTACTTCACCCAGCTGGGATACAGCTTACATAATGACCAGCTGTATAGAGGTAGCCAGCCATAGCTGGACAAGTGGTAAGCCATGGACATCTGGAGTTCTAATCATGTTTTATCTGCTGGAAGTATTTAGACACACATCCCTTCTATAACAACTGCAGTTCGGTACTTTTTAGTGAGGCCAAAAAGAAATCCTATGAGAAGTAACCATTTGAGTTGAACCCTTTCAACAGTAAAGATGGTAGGCTGAAATCTTTAGGATAGATTCAACCAAATATCATGACACTTTGAAAAGTTAAAGCTTTTGGGAAATCCCATTGCTATCACCATGTAAAAGATCGCTCTTCCTAAATATTCTAGAGCATGAACCTGACAGTTGGCAAACAATATAACTCTGCCCATCCTCCCCTCAAAAAATGCACACATTTTACACTGCAAAAATAAACTGGCATATACATACACCAGGTAATTTTTAATAGCTAATTCATATATGACAAACCCCTGCTTCAGAAATTCTGAGTACTACTTTTCATAGTCCTAAGACCGTTGGTAATGGAATGTGGCAAGGGTTAAGTAAATACAATGCAGCCTCTGCAGTAGCAAAACTAGCTGTTTCATTTCTCCATTAAAAAAAACCCAAAAAAAACCAAAAAAAGAAGAGTATTTTCATTGTCTTTCATTTAAGTCTCAGCAGACTGCACTCTAGCTATGAAAGATCTTACTGAGTCTATTAATATTCTTTACAGGAAAAAGTAGTATCCATGGAACCAAATCAGCCCAAAAGCACATCTTTCATATCACAAAGCTTGTACTTCAGTACAAAACCTGAAACAGTAATGAAGTTTAAAAAAAAAAAAAGACGAAAAAAAGACAAGCAAGGTATTGACCAGAATGTACATATAGATACCAAATAAAGTTTACGAAAATATTTGCATTACAACCCTATTCTCACATGTTAAGCTGCTGCAAAGCAAAACTGACAGAGATAATAAATTGAATAAATTCTAATTATGATTAGCACATTGAATGAGCTGGTAACTTCCCTCTTGTCTTATTCCACAGATTGAAAATGTAAATTTCTCAAAACATTAAAATAAATACTTGTTTAGATTCCTCTTTTCTTTTCCCTACAATATCTATTTTCCTTAAAATGATTTTTGACTATATCATGTCTTTATTTCTTATATTATCACTAGTGGACCACGGAAACCATGTACTTGTGATTAAGTGAGTAGAATTACAACAGCCTAGGAAGCTAAAGCTATCTGAGGCTGGTTACCTGACGATGTAGCAAGCTATAAAGTTTGATATAACTGTAAGTCACTACCAGTTCAAATCATTGCGTATGATAAACTTAATTTGCATCTCTTTACTCTCCATACCCCTTAAAGGAAAGGAAAAAAGAACACAAACTGAATGGCTGAAGTATTCACACTAACTTTGTGCAAGACTTTGATTTTACATTCAGCCTTATCAGCTAGTTTAGTTAAATTAGAAAAGCCTAGCTCCTACAGGGATTCCAAGAACATACTTACCACTTCACCTTCTATCCTGAACTATTTTTACCTTAAGCACATGGTTGTGATACTTTTAGTAAGGACATCAAGTGGTATTTTACCTAATCAAGTAATGTGATCTGAACATAATAAATTGTAGGGATTGGTGGGGCACCTGTATGCCCATGTGTTAATGTGTTATTCCAGTGATTTTCAGATTTCCTCTACTACCTCATTTATTAAATTAATTAGATCCAAAATGTCTTCTGGCGAGTACCAGTTACATAGAGATTAGATGCATAATTTGTCTTAAGAGGTGTTTAAGAATTCTTGGCACTTACCAAAAAGGTGTCAAATAAACAAATGTGATTCTTTTACATGTAAAATCTTTACATAGTGTTATATTAATTTCAGTTACCTAAGAACTTCTTCTGCCTGCCAAGCAGCATCTTCCTCTTCTTCCCAGGCATTTGTATTTTCTTGCCAAGTATCCAGGTCTCCTAGTTCAGGCTGAAACAAAGGAGAAGTTCTAAGCACATGGAAAAATTAGATAAAACACTGGTGTGTGACTGCCAGAGCGGCTCCTGGATGACAGCAAAGTTTCCTTAACACTTATTTTTATTTTTAACCTTAATGTTTCAGACTTACAGAAATATTTGAGGTATGGCAGTGCTTCTCATCTTATTGTCCATGCTTTTTTTTCTGCTATAAATACTGAGTTTTTTCAGTTGTCAAAGGGTTTTTTGGACAAAGACAGGAAGGAAGTAATGGAGTACATTTTTAGCAAGAGGAAGATAGATTGAGCAGATTATATGAGTAGATAATGTAAAAGATTTCTGGCAGTTGCATGGACAAAGCAACACGTACATCCACATGTTTTTAAGTCCAGTATCAGCTGAGTAACACTTTTACTCACTAAAAGTCCTTTCCTGAACTATTTTCATAAAGGACAGTGCAAGGAGGTGGTATGACCATTCTGTACTGCTTCCTGCCTGTACCCTTTGATGCACAATGTTTATCAAAAGAGAAACACTGCTAAAAAAGGCAAAGGGCAAAGGAGGGAGAGCATCTCCTGCTAACTGGCCAGGCTGTTAGGCAGCTAGACAATTTTTTCAAAGGCTAAAGAGCAAAAATTAGGAGACTGCTACATTACAATCCCTACACAAAAAGGAAGGGAGAAGCAGAAGGTTAAAAATGGGTCCAAAACAATAAAGCAAAGGTAACTTAGAAGCTTTCAAAAAAGCCTTTTACTTTTTTTTAAGTAACTTACTGTGTAAAATCCAAAACTTACAGTTCATTGCTTTATCAGATTTGCAGGCCTGTAAGTATATGGAAGCTTCTTACCTTTTTATCACTGATCTGTCAAGTTTCTCAGCAGAACATATTGGATTACTTCATTCTTCACTCAATTTTAAAACAATTTACATCCCCAAGTATTCCAATTACTCCCCACAATGAACACCTTAGGCAGACTATTCCTTCCCTAAGAGAATATCATTTAACTGACAAGATTAATACTTAAAGCATACTTACAGATTGGTGAATAAAAGGAATATCTTGTGTGGCTGCTAATCTGCTAGAGAATCCTGTGTTTCCCTCTGGAATCCCAAAATTTAAAGGCTCTCGTTTTTTAATAACTATCTGAAAATATTCAAAAAAAGAAACAAAAAAAGTGGTAGATTAAAGCACTGCAGAGATTCCTTGGTGATCATATAACTATGTGCCTGTGAAGGTTCAGTTACACAACACCTCACTGTGTCTTAAACCTGACCAGGTTCTTCAAGCTGCACAGCCAAATGAACTTGTAAGTGAAAGAAAGACAAATGCATGACAAGGACTCCGCCTCCCCCCACTAGCTTTTTCTTTAGTCACATAGAAACCTGTGACTGTATAAGACAGAGAATGGGCACAAAGAATCACAGATCAAACAGTCACATCTCCCACTACTCATAAAAGCTATCAATTATGTAATATATTGCTTGGAGAAGTCCTGCTTCTGTGACAGGTCACTTTAAGGTACTGCTTTTGCGGACAGTGCTGTCTGCACAATTGTACTGCACTGTAATGTCAGCTCTCTCAATTATTCCAATATCTGTGCAGTTTCAATAGCTGCAAATTCTCGGTCAACATTAACTAGCAAAGCTCTTTACTGGTTTGGCTGAAAAGCAGTGCTTTCCCCAAAACAGTTGCCAAGATCAAATATCCTTTTCGCTTGTCCTGATGTCAAGTCACACACTTTGTTTAGCCTACTTCAAGCCTCTTCTGCTTCCCAACGAGGCAGATCCACAGTTCCACTGTCTGTAAGCTTGTACCAATCCAAGAAAGGAAACAGGACTAGACAATCTCATTGAGCAATAACAGACTGTTATTTGACTGAGGTTCTATTTCAAAATAGATCAGTATAGATGAGTGACAACATGAGTAGACTGCACCTCAAATCTCAGGGTTTATATTGAGACATTCAGTGGAAAAAACCACAAATTCATACTGAATGGTGTTAATTTGGCCCAGTTAACAAGGATGTTCTTTACAGTGCCTGCAGTGATCCCTAGAGATATATTTAATACAAACCCAGTGTTTAGCATGGACTCTTCCCCAGTTTTGTTCTGAACCTGAAGCTCATTTTATAAGGCAAAAAATGTCAGTAGATATAAAGAAGAAATCTACCTCTCCCTAGCCCTCCTCTACTCATCATATTTTGGGAGATCAAAATCCTTAGAATTTAGTCCATATGATACTGCAGATCCTGAATGTACAGAAAGCTGACACCAGTATCACCTCCAGTTCACAGGACCACAGGAAGATTCAGGTTGGAAGGGACCTCAGGAGGTTTGTAATGCAATCTCCTCCTCAAACCACTGTCACTCTAGGCTGATGGAAGTACTCAGGGCTTATCCACGTGGGGCTTAAAAACTTTCAGAGATGGAGGCTGCACAACTTCTCTGGTAACCTATTCCAGTACTTGTGAGGTTTTTCCAAGTACCCAGCTGAAAGATTTGCAAATAGAAACAAAACCCGCAATCATCAGATTTTAATCAGAATTTATTTACAACCTTGATGCTCCTGTAGAGATGCCCTCCTGTCTTGTCTCCACAGTAAAAATGGATATTTGAAGAACAAGCTATTTTGAAATATTAGCTCCTAATTCCAGACTCCCCACTATAAGTCGGTGAAACAATTAACATTGTTTTCTGAAACAGCAGGGCTGCTCCCTCAGACTTCAATAGAGCAAGACATTGACTGTCTTTGTTCAAATAGGGATATGAGCACAAATGACTAGAGGGTTCCCACATTATACTTCCCAGAACTTTTAGAGTATGAAACTGTTCATAAGTTTCCAATAATACGAAGACTAAATATGTAAACATGTGATAGCATCACAACTGTTAAGGTCTCAAAGGTCTTCATATTAAACATGATAACTACATACCATCTATTCTCATTTACCAATAGCACCTTCTGTAAGTTGCCAATTTAGTTGCTTTTATTTTAAAGCAAGGAAAACCCTCCATAAGTATAGCTAAAAATGTAGTACTTACTTTTTGAGTCTTTCTTATAGTTGGTGCCATGTCTTTGAAATAATCAGGTTCCATTTGTTCCAAAGAATTTTGCTGAGCAGCCACATTACCATTGCCACCTTCAATCTTCACACTTGTAGGTGCATCTTCATCCCATGAAGACCAGTCTTCTACTTCAGGCTGAATATAAGAATATGGTACAAATTAATATTATCTGCAGGTAAAAACTAGTCTTTTTTTATCTTGCTAAGATATATACTTAATACTGTATCAGATATTATTATATACTTCACATATATCACATTATATTACATATTTCTTGGATATATACCAATTCAATATTGTAGGACTTCTATAATCACCCTGTTAAGGGATTAAGTCACCTACCGCTTTAACAATTACCTGCTTAGGAACAGATGAATAATCCACTGTGGTTGGCAAAGTTATTTGGTCTCCACTTAACTTTCGCCCTCTTCCAGACCTGAAAAAAAAATGTAGGATTCCTCCAAGCTCTGAAAACATGAGCACTAAGTTTAAAAAAAACAAAAAAGGAAGTCTGAGAACAGCACTACTGAAAACAGTCATGGCTAAAACATTTAGTGCTTCAATTACCTTTGTATTAACTACTGTCAGTAAAAGTCAGCTAAGCAAAGGAATTTCATCATGAATTGAAAGTTGTGTTCACAAGAATATCAAAGTGCAATTTACTTCTCCAATTGCAGTAAAATAGAGGAGAAATACTTCTAAGAAATATTAAAATGGACTAACTCATCTGCATAATTCAGTCGCAATTTTTAGATTGTCAGTGCTTATGAAGCAAGCACTAGCAATCTGTATTTGCCAAAGTACCATTTCTACTGTAAAATGAGAAATTTTTCTATTTGTCTTAAATTTTAAGCTGTGTCTAATAAACAGCTTTCTGAGCTGCTTGATTTGAAAGCCCCTCTGAAGCTCTTTTTTCTTCAGTCTAAACAGAGGTAATACAAGATTATGCAAGTTAATAGCTTTAATTCAATTCATGCTTCTACTTAAAGAATAATGTTTCAATGTATTTCAGTAATCATATAAAATAATTTTAATTGAAAACAACACTAATGCATTGCAAATAAACCATCTAGATATCTACTTCATGACTTTCAAAGATCAGAATAATTAAAATATTCTTAGCTGACATTCATTGTATTTTAACACCTTACAACACAACAGAATGCAATTCAGACTCACATTTATGTTTTCCACAAAGAATGTAAGCCCCTACAGCAAAGTAGTCATCTAACTGACATTATGTAGCTTGGAAAATTTAATGGTTTTTTCTTACTAGAATGAGAATAAACTAGGAAAATTCAATTTCTAGTTTCTATCCATTAGTTTTAGTATTAGAGAACTTACTACCAACTGACTAGGTGAATTGGTTGTAATATGACCTCCACTGTATGCTGGTGAATGACTAGATACATTTTTTCTACTAGACCAACATTCCTCCTTAGACAAGGTCAGGTGCTATAATCAAATTTTCAAGTTTTATATAATTACTCCCTTTATAAGCGGTTCCTTGAAGTTTGAAAGCAACAGATTTTAGGGGTAAAGGAAGGTGAAAACACTGTTCCCTCAAACACATTAGAGACTTCTGGTTGACAAGATTTACTTGACATCTCTAAAGGAAATCCAAGCTTGGAAACATCCTCCTTCAGACCTCTACAACATATGCATCCTTGATACTATTTACATTCAATGCTATTACAAGCCATCACTTCTACACTGACTTTCTCTACATGATCTATGAGACAAGCAAGCGGCTTGTAACAAATGTTAATCAGGTCAAAATGGTTCCAGAAACAGGGCTGGAGGTAGGAGGAAAGAGCTTTTGTCACACAACATCAGAAAGAATATAGTACACAGAGCAGCACCAAGGAAGGCTACAGGTCTCCACTTCCTCTAGGAAGGGAACAAGATACTTATAGGAACAGCTGCTCCACAGCCACCATTAGACACTGATCACTGCTCTGAATGCCAAATGCCAAGAATTATTGGATTTGTTTCTCCTTACTAATAAGCAGCATTCAGATTTCTCAGTTGAGAGATAATTGGAGATTTTAAATGGAAGGAAGTTTCATCTCTTCTTATACTTACACATTTTATTTCCTGAAAACTGGATTCAGGCAGTCTGCTGTTTATCATGAGATTTAACTAAAGAAAGGACTAGTACTACATGTAAGCTCTGTGTTGCCTAGAAAGTTGCACAATCTCTACAGGCACTTGTTCAAATGAAAACCTAATGTAAACTATGTCATCTAAGTAAGTACTGGCTCATATCCATTGAATTAAAATGCACGTTTAATTAAATCACAGTAGGTGATAATCAGGCATAGTTATATGGTGCATTATATGGAGGGGTGCATTAAAGGAAAACAAAATTTATCAAACTACACTTTGCAGATGACAGTGAACAGCAGAAACACCTGTAGTTAGTGGTCTGAATTAATGTGATCCAGTGACTTGCTTATGTGAAAGACTTAATTTTCATTTCTTCAGCTAATTGTTATTAAGCAAATAAAGGGTTTTCTACTTTATGTACTCTGAAACAGTTTCTCAGCTGGTCATTTCAAGATAGTAGGTCATTCAGAAGTTGGAAAAAAGAATGAAAATACTGTCACTACACTTAGAAAACAATTATTTGCTTATAAAAATATCATTAGAGAAATGAAGGATTCACATAATTCAGAAGTTATGATCAACTCAGTGTTCTGACTTCTTTCAGAACTTGAACATCAAGTATTCTTATTTTAATTTGGAATTCAAATCACAGAACTAAGGCTGATATCTATATAATTGTAT
This sequence comes from Onychostruthus taczanowskii, assembly GCF_017590055.1. Classification (NCBI taxonomy): domain Eukaryota; kingdom Metazoa; phylum Chordata; class Aves; order Passeriformes; family Passeridae; genus Onychostruthus; species Onychostruthus taczanowskii. The sequence continues at coordinate 25,073,685 of NW_024501459.1, read as the reverse complement.
GCAGCATTAAAATGTATCTTTCTAATGCTTCATTAGATCTATAAGTGAATTTACCAACAAGTCAAGAGCTTCCTCTTATTCTTGGAATAAGTAAAGGTGAAGAGGAAATAAACAGTTATTTTGTGTCTACCACATATTCCGCATACACTTTAATCCTCACTGGAAAGTAGTTGTCATCATACACAAAAAGAGAATACATTTCTCTAGATTGGTATTTGTTTATGTAACCAACATGCTGCAAAAGTGGCAAGAAGAGCAGTAGTTCATATGACAGCACAGGGCCAAGAATTGCCTCAGGTACTCTACTACTGTATTATTGAACTCTACTACTCTTGAGGGTTTTTAGATTGCTCCTAAGTAGTACAATGCAGCATTCATGGGTCTACAACTCAAAAGAACACCCCATATGACTTTAATGAGTGTAAAAAAGCAACCATTTTTCATCATTAAAAACAAAAGAAAAAAGCCATTCCCTTGAACTTCAATCACTGTCTTCTAAACTTCTGGAAGAATCTTCAGTAGGCAGAAAGATGAATCTGAAGTCTCAGGCAACTGTTTTTTGACAAACAGGACGAGAATTGCCTACATCTGTAATGACAGCCTACTGACTGATGACAAGAGTGGATGCTCCTATTAACTGAAACTCTTAAAACACAAAGTATCACTTGCTAAGTACTTTTCAAAAATGTGCAGCACAGCTTTTCTTCAAGTTTGACATGGAATAGTTTTAAAAGCTATTTTAAAACCTGTCATAGCTGTTTACAAAAACTCAGTCAGCTACCATACAACAAAATACACTCACAAATACACTACACAGACTTTTGGAACTCTGAATAAATAGCAAATTAAAGAATTCACTTGATTTAGTTTTCATCTGTGTTGACTGTTTTGCAATTAGTAAAATCAGAGCTGGTAGAAGTGGTGGCTGGGTGCTGGGAGAAGGGCAGAAGTGCAAGAACCTGCAATTGAAAAATTGAAAAAAAAGGTAATCAAATTAAGTAAGAGTTGTTTACCTGCATATTAACTTTTTAATGAAAGAAAGCACTGCTGCCAGGCAAGTACAGACTTTAAAGAGTCGAAACTGTGTTATGGCCATGGTAAGAAACCCTTCCTGCAAAAGAAAAAAGTTAGATGCAGAGGACTTTATAAACAACTTTATAAAGTACTTAAAACCAATTGCCTTAGTTGCTACTAAGCTAGGAGCATTCTGTGAGACTGTATTAATGCAAGGAAAGAGAGCAGGTACCTGGAACAAAGACGCTACCTGCCTCCTATCAGGATATTTCACTGATGTAATACAATTATCTAATATACATGACCTTTAAAGAAACAGCACAAAATCACAGGTAGAGTTGAAGTTAAAGACACACTTAAAAGGGAAGCGTAGGCAACCATCTGCAGTGCCTGTGCAGCTGATCTGTTTCAGATACTACCAGTGGTACTGAACACTGGCAGTGCAAAACAGAACAATCATCAGAGAGAAGCTCTTGTTTGAGCATGTCATGCATATACAAATTACAGATGCAGTCATTAAGTGAAATCCCAAAATTGGCTGTTTAAATTTACCTTCCATTTTGATGGAAATGTATGATGAGAACACTGCTTATTTTAGAACTAGTCTCATTGAAAAATCATCATCGAAGAGTGTTCATCCTGTGTGAACTACTGCACCAGCTAACCCACAGAGCTACTGATATTTCTGTGCCTGACTGGATCATGATAGCAAACACAGAAAAGAAAAAATTCATCTTTGGCTGAAGCCACTCCTGTTTGTATCTATTTATTCAGTAATATTTATCATATCACATCATTCCAACATACCACCTTGAACAGCTACAGACTGACTCAGAAAAATCTGCTGGAATTCAAGGATCCCTTTTCTCTTCTGTAGGTGAACATTTCAGAGTAAAGAATAAGAGGTTAGGCTTCACAAATAGTTTTGCATTATAAACATCTATAACATCTTGTAACAACATTTTCTGTTGCACGTTTAACATACCTTCTGGTGAGAAGAGAAGGCAGCCCTGTGACATTTTCCTCAGGCCATGAGTATTCCATGGAAGGACAGCGTGATTTCAAATATGCTATGGCATTTAAATCACTTTTTACATTCCAGGCTTTAAGTTAGGAAGAGTCAGGAAGGTGGATCATTAGGTAGGCTGCTCCAAAACTGTCCTGAGGATTTTATTGAAAAGGTACACAATGGGATTTGTGAGCTTCATGGAGCATAGATGTATTTTTATTGGTGCTCATTTGCTAGATAATGTAACTACTATTAAACACTGTTGTAATACAGTACTGGAAATGGTGCTTTACATGTAGTTCAGGACAAGACTTTCTGCTACTGAAAAATCATATAGGAGCTAATAAACAGGCCCTTTTACTACAAAATGGAAGGCTTAAGTTAGTAGTAACCACCAAATTACAGACAGCAGTACCGAGCTGTAGCTCAGGAGAAGGGCTTCATAGGACATGTATCACCTCTACTTCAACATTTGTGTTATCGTATTTTATTTCATGGGAGACTTAAAAATGTAGAGAACTTTATACAAGGTTGGATTGGCTCTTTATCTATCAGAATTAGAAAGCAGTCAATTCCCACAAAGAAGCAAGAACAGACATTGTCCGACATATTTAGCTTTTAGTTTAAAAGACTGGACCATTATTTCATATTACACTCAAGCACTTCCTTACCTTTTAGAATGAGCAATGTTGACAATACCTAGATTACAGAAGAATGCATCAATCAAGAATTTGAATGATTAGGAAATAATGGAAGTTAGTGAAAGAAGAGTGAATAGTAATAAGATGGAAAGTTCTCTATCCTAAAGGTAGAAATTATTGCAAACTAACACTGAATTGGTGAAAGAAAATTTCATTTTTATTTTTAGGAAAGGCAGCTAGAAGTTATCTGCCTGGGATGTGAGGCATGTGGCCTGCTGAAATTATTATAAAGGTACATCTTTCTGAAAGGAAGCCTGTTTAGAAGCTCACTCTACCAGAATTCACTCTTTTATCAGCTTGGGGGGCAGGAGGGAAGGAGCAGAACAGTACTGGATATTAGCAAGAGTAAAGCTCTTTTCCCTCATTCAGGCTATCTAACTGCTACATTGGACAGTATAGACAGACCTAAATTAAAAAAACTCCTAACTACTGACTGAGAACGTTGTTTTAGGAAGCCACCAAAAACCTTTTGCAGACTCAATATTATTTATGCCTAAAATCAAGGAACTAGGAAGATTGCTAAGTGCAAAACTAGAACCAGAACAATGTTCAAGTGTGTCAGTCACCAATACATATATTTGTACGTGTACATATAAATGAGCTCAGTTTTCAACTCATTACCATTTTTTCATGTATCAAATTGTATACTGTATTGAGTTTTCAATATAAAGTTAAACACTTGAAAAAAACCATAATCCACAAGAACTCTGGCTTGCAGAGTCAGTGGACTTGTGAAGTCCACAAGAACTAATCACCAAAAGTTAATCCATTTCCTAGGTCATTCCCATGTAAGAGTGACTATATTTCCAGTATCACCGGTATGCCCATTTGGCAGAGTTCAACAGCTATCATTATGCCCATGACAATCAGATAACTTGCACCTCTCCACTTTCCATGTGTCAGGCAAAGATTTCAGGGTTACAATGAGACATATGGCCAATTAACATATTTGTGATAGAGCTGCATTTCATCTCAGCTGAGCTAGAACTAGGCCCTTCAAAGGACTTGATGACCTTGGAGGTCTCTTCCAACCTTACTGACTCTATGATTTAAGACAGTAATACTGTTTTGCCCACCTCTTTTCTGAGCATTGATTGCAGTCTTCCCAGTTAAGCTCCCTACACTATAAACTATCAGATGCACAACCAGAGTTTTGTCAACAATATGCTATCAGCCAGCCACAGTAGTGTTAGCAATCATTTACCTTTAAAAAGAACTTTCCTCAAGGTACCTGATTTTTATACTGCTATTTATCATATGAAGCAGTATATATGTATTCATGTAATTAATACTATTATTTATAAATTAATTTAAAACACAGTCTTGAACCAATTATTGTCTCAAGGTAAGGAGAAGTAAAGCATTTTCCCCTTTGTCTGAAACAGCACTTGAAACATGTGCATTTTGCTCTAAGAACAGCATTACCTGAAAAGTTAAAGGTTTGCTAAAGGTTTTGAGTTTCGTTTGGTGCCTTTTGGGGCTGGGTTCTTTTGTGCTTGGGAGTTTTTTTATGTTAATGAAATTTATCAAGGTAAACCATTTTATATTTGGAAGCAGTTGTATAAATACAGATGTACACAGAACCCGAATTTTCCTCAGTTCACTGCAAACTTAATATACTAAACTTGTGAAGTGAAATAACTTTTTCATCCTTTTCTTGTCCATCTTTCTCAGACATTGGAAAGAAGCACAGCCATGTACCTTCTCTTTCTCATGGGAAAAATACTGAACAGTGTAAAGATAAATGGCAGGCCACAACACTCATTCTTTTCTTAAGCCTTTCCTCGATAAACAATCCCAAGAGGAACCACAACTGTATCAGCAGTCAATTATAACACAGGATGACAGAAACATAATGCAAAGTTGCAGTACTACATCAAGAATCCTAAAACATTTCTTAACAGGTAGAGGCAAATGTGAAATACTGGACTAAAATTCAGAAAATCTGGCAAGGGTTGTCTGCCAGCCTGATACATCCTTCTGTGTATCACACCTCATGCCTCAGCTTTCCATTTATAAACCAGGATCGATTTCCTTCTCCCACTGCTGGAATTGCTTTGTTACATTTATGAGACTTAGGGTCAAATGAACTTCCACTACAACAGATATAAACCAGCAAATAAATCAAGACATGAATCCTAATCAATTTAATACTCGTGGTCAACTCAGCAATTCTGTACCAGACACCAAATTTAGCTGGAGTTTGACTTGTGCATCTCATACTGTGTTCCACTGTAAAAAGTCACAACACATGGTCACATAGAACATGAGCCCAGAAAGGACTAAAGGCAACAGCCAAGAGATGTTATACAATTTAGAACCAAGTCAGAAGAATGAGGAAACTCAAACATTTTAGGGACCCATAAAGGAAATAGAATGAAGGGAGGCAAAGTTCAGAATTTTATTGAACATTTTTACTTTGCTTACAGCTTGCAACAGTGGCCTCATCAGAACTCCTGGTACCTCTGACTTCACTGACTGTAGCCAGCATAGTCCACCCTCAGGTGGATTGGTTAATCAACTATGGTGCAACAAGCATGATTCTCACTGTTTATCACTGACACCCGGAGAAACACTTCCTCTTTCATATCTAACTGTACACACAAATACCCCTTAAAAAGCATTTCTACAGACAGAGTGAATTCTAAAATACAGTCACTTTGGGGCACTAAAATTATTTTAGGAACTTGTTTCCTGCTAGTGAACTCATCTTCTACTGTCACATCAGCTTTCTTTCACATCAGCTCACTTGTAACTCTGGAATGTAAACACGAACACACCTTGGAATCAGTGATTTTAGCCCATATTAAACACAGCTAGATAAATAACCAGACGATGATGCTTAAAATAACTTGGCTGAAACTGAAATGCTCCCCTCCAATTTACATAAGGAGACACCAAAAATGCTTCACCCTCCTAAAGCAAAACAAAAAATTCATTTCCTAGTACTAAAGACTAACACGGCCTTGAGTGTTTACACTTGCCAGCACCAAAAATGCATACTGGTTCAGTAGTGCTTTTGTGTTGTCACTAGAACAGCTAACAATACCCTAGCAAAGCTTCAGTGGTAAGGATAGAATTTCTTAAAAGGGGATCCTGTATGAAGTTCTAGTAGAATGGCCACATCAAAGATCAGAAGTAGGTTTATAGGGAGATGGAATTTTTTTAAGATTAGTAGATAGAGATACAAAACCTGTTTTCAAGCACATAAACCCTCCTCCAAATCATGTATGTTATAAGACGTATAAAGACACTTTGAATTTTAAAAAAGACAACGTAATGATTCAAGAACAGCTTTCAATCAGGCAATGAAAGACAAAACCAGCACTTCCTGCATTTCAAAGAGAGCCATGACCCTGTAGCCTACTGAGAGGTTCCACTGCCCTCTTCCTGGTTGATTTTTTGGTCTCTTGGTTTTTTCACCACTTTACACAGAAATATAATATGGGGAAAACAGGTGTGGAGGGAAAAAATCCTGTCTGGACCACTGAGTTTGATAAATAGATACATTAAGTGGCAGCATAACTGAACCCTAAAGCCATGCTATTATGGCATTAGGGAGAGAAGCAGAATGAAAAGGGAAGATCAGGAGATATCTCCTCTATCTAATCGTCGGTAAGTGATTGTGGGATGTTTGTAAAGGTACTGTAGTTTCAACACTGATGCTCCAACTATCAGTGCACATAGCCTAACTATGCAGTTGAAGTAGCTGGGACAGCTACAGCAGCTGGACAGCTCACTCACATTAATCATAGGCACAGTAAGGTCATCTGAGGCACTCAGATCCAGAAAGATATACCACTGAAAGCTGCAGAAGATACCGAAAGTCAAGACAGAATGTCTGTCTCTCTAAATAAAGGCAGCAAAAATTGGTGACTGCTGGCAATTCCTGAATTATTTCTAGACACTAAATACTCTGATATATAACACAGAGTTTCAACTCTTTTTTAAACATCTTACTCCCAGAGTCATAAAACTTCTGCAGTAATACCACCACATCTCACCCCTTCCTCTCCAAGAAAGTGAACAGAGCTACAACCTCACTAATGTGAACTCCTGAAGCTTTCTGTCTTGAATTACAATAAATTCTACTCTTCAAGGCAATATTAGTTAAGATAGAAAGTTTACATCTACTGAAGTTCAGTTATTCTTTGACAATTCCTTACCTATATGTCACTGTCTTGTGAAAACCAACATACAAAACATAGCTTGAAGTAACGCAATCTTGTGAGACCACACTATAACGTCATTCACTTCATAACTATGCAACAAGTCTTTTACATAATGCACTAATTCACGTAACTCACTTCACAAAACTGAAGTTCGCAGACACAGAACCAGAGTTTGAGAGACCCCAGCTCTGTTCCACTCCTTATTTGCCATCCTGGACCTAAGTTTTCTGTAAGTACATGGAATGCCAAAGACAACAAATTAACACACTCATTGTTACTACTACAAAATTGTCTTGCAATGCCTGTGTTGATGAGAAGGAGCTATTTACAAACAATGACACTACAAGACGGCCTAAAGAAGTCTCTGCAGTGCACATGTGTACCTCCACAGGGCTATAAAGCAGCAAGCTATGTCATTTTTTCATTAGAGATGCAACTCAGGCACTTACACTGTGAATTTATGACCAAAAAGCAGTGCCCTACCATTCTACTGACCAGCCGAGTCTTGAGTATTATTAGAGACAACACCGAAGCCAAATAGTAGCACTTAATTTTTCTGTGAGCTGTTAGAGATTCTGAAGTATTTAAAAGCGTGCTAAGACATTTTCATTCTATATATTATTAAATTTGCCCGTCAGCGTAAACAGTAGGTAACCCCAACAATGCCGTCCCACCACGAGTTCTGACAGGCCGTGCACCCTCGCCCTTTCCCACAGGGTGCGAAGCTGCCCAGTTCCCAAACGCTGTCTGTCTACTGGTCCGCCACATCATGGTCTTCGCAACCCATGAGATTCCCCCACTTCGCCCCGGAAGAGGCCCCGACCGCTCGGGCAGAGGCCGCGGGCTTGGCGCTCCCGGCCCGGCCAAGCAGCCCCGGCGCTGGGCGAGGGCCGCGGGCCCGGAGCGCCCCGAGCACGGGGCAGAGCGGTGCTGCTGCGGGAGAACTGCGCGGGCAGCTCTGCCCCGGGAGGGAAGGCGCCAAGACCGGACCCCTGCCCAGCAAGGCGGAAGCGGCACCCGGCGGCGTAGGAACAGACCCTCCCCGCTCACCTGCCCCGGGGGGGAGGCCTCGCCGGGAGTCGCGGGGCTCCAGGGGCCGAGGCGGCCGCTCCCGCAGCCTGCGGCCGCCCCTCATCCGGAGCCGGGCCCGCGCTGCTCCGCCGCCTCGCACACCGCCATCTCGGCCCCGTCACCCGGAGACACGCCCGCCCCTTCCGGCCGCACCGCCTCCCGGGCACTCCGGTCCGCTCCGCTCCGCTCCGCTCCGCCCGCCGACCCGCTCGGGCCGCGAGCACTCGGCGCCGTCCGAGCGCCTGGGGCAGGGTTGGGACGGAGCCGTGCCGGGCTGCCCGCGGCCCGCCCCGCCAGCGACCCGCGACATACCCCGCCCGCCTGCCTGCCGCCCCCACAGTGGCTTGGGGCGTCTGAGCCGGCTCTTTGGCCTTCCGGGGAACTGCGAGGAAAAGGCGTTGGACTTCAACCGTGTCGGGTTGCTGCACACGTGGCAGTAAAGGTGTTCCTCTGTGGTCGATGGGATGCTGAGCTGTAAATTTGGATGTTACTAAAAAACAAACATTGCTTGAAGTCGCTTCTGACAGGTGCTGCCTCAGTGTCCCAGTTTATTCACCAGCTGCTTGTCCATTTTAATGGCTGGGTAAGTGATGTTAATGTTGAGGCGTTCCAGAGCTCTGTGTCAACCTCCAGTTGTGTTACACTCTGTAGGTTGAAGTAAAGGGGATGTTTATCTCTGTCTCCCGTGGAAATCTAGTCAGTTTTAGAGCAGCACTAATACAACACTCCTTTCAACTCAACTCCAAGCTGTAGCACTCAGTTCTTTTTGTGGTCTTTAAATATCTTCCAGTAAAGACTTACTGTTCTGCCACAGGGTTTACTCAACTGCTGTGTTCCCTGTGTGTGTTGGGCAGTGAGGAGATGGATGAAGGATGATGGCTCTTGTGAGGAGGCGCTGGTACCAGATAGGGTTCCTTCATTTCCCTTTTCCCATGCCCTAACAGACACCATGACTGCATTTCCACAACTCTTCATCAGGAAACGGGCCCCAAAGGGACAAGGACCAAACGTGATATATCTGACCATGGGGCAAGAACCCTGCCAGCCAGCACACGAGCACGGTGATCTGGGGGCAGCTCAGAGTCCAGACTACCAGGCAGGTTTCTGGTGACGAGGCACATCAAAGGACAAGCCAGTGAGTCTGCACTGGTCCAAGATCAGTAGAGAGCATAGCAAGTCAGGACACGGTTGTGACAAGCTTATGGGCAGAACTCCTGTGATGTTGAGTTGAGGGTTGACATCCTTATGCCTGCAGAACCCACCTTCAATAAGAGAAACACATATGCAATGCTTGTTTTAACATTAAAACCATTTCAAAACCATTTGTGTAGCAGAGGTATACCTTTCAGTATAACTTTTGTAATAAATAGGTGTAATTCATGCTGATAAAATTGAAACATTAATATTGATACAGTAATTAATATTTGGAAATAATAAAACAGTTAAAGGTGTAATGCCAAGAAAGAAAGGGAGAGGAGGGGCTCTCCCCCCCCCCCCCCCTTTCTCCCGTTCAGAACAGGAAAAAGCAAGAGATAACTATTACTAAATTTAGTTGGAAGAGAAGAAAATTTGGTTAGACATCCAAAAAAATGTTAATTTTATGAGATTTATTGCTTTGATACTAGAACATAATATTGGCTTATATTATATTAGCTCTGGCTTACATTATACCAGCTTGGTGCTCATGTGTAATCCAAAAGGTGAATCAAGGGACATCAAGGAAGAGGAGAGGCCTTCATCAGGGACAACCCCCAAAGAGTAGTATGACCACCTAAAAAATGGTGGAGCATGCGTGATAAAGGTGATGATGAAGGCAGAGATACAAGTGTGACGAATCGAAAATGGGAAGGGATGATGATGACATACAGTATAAAAAGGGGAATTTTGGGCTTGGCAAACTTGTACGTGAGGTGACGGGGGTCAAGCCCTGCCCTCCGTACCCCACGCTGCCCCGCGCGGTTATTTTTGCTTGTGCGCTATTATCAGAACCAAAATTATCCCTTATTTCAACCAAATTATATTGTCACTATTTTGAGTGTATTCAATTTTATATATTTTAAGCTACTTCATTAAAATTGCTGCTACATGTAATTTTGTTTGGTTTTCTTTTATGATGGGATAATTGAGCAAATATAACACTTTCTACCCGAAGCAGAAACTCAAAGATATTCTTCGTCTGCATTCACAAAGGAAAACAAAATTCCAAGCATGACACACTAGGAAAGGTCAGGTTACGAAGTTACATTTCTTTTGAAAACACATTCAGGTTTTGGCATTACAATATATATATATATTCACTGGTGACTATTCCACAGTGAGAAGGAAGGATTTTAACATTTAATTTCATTCCAGGAAAGGAAAGGAAAGGAAATTTGACTGATTATCAGGAAATGAAAAAAAAAAATTGCAAAACAAGAAAGAAAGATTTACACTCTGGAAACGAGATGTGATGAAATTAAATGCAATTGAAAAACAAAAATAAAATTGAGAAATTTAGGGAATACAAGTGGCTCTCAGCCAGTCACAAAGGCTCAGAATATAATATCGAGCACAAACAGAAGGCACAGCTGGGGATACAAACATCATAAAAACACACTAGCACAGGGGAAAAAATCAATGAGAAGGACAGAACACTGAGGGGAAGATATGAGAGACATGGCATGGATACTGAAAAGAAAAAAATCTTCGCTGAAGTAAAAAAAACATCAAAAGGCATGGGATGGCATGAACTGCAGGATATGGACAAAAGCTTATCCAAATTAATTCCCATTGAAATGACAATATTTCATTGAGTATTTCTAAGTCCTTATTTCTGTTTCCAAGATTTCAATAGGCATCAGTTCTGACAAGCTTTGGTTCATGTCCCTACACTTCATGGCATCCCATGCCATTTGACAGCTTACATTTTGGCAAACACATTTTTTTTTTTCCCCCAATAACCATGGCATGGCTCTCATATCTTCCCCTCAAAGTTGTGTCTTCCTGCTTGACCTTTTCCCCTGCTTTTGCAGCATCTGTGAGGTTAGTTTTGGCATGTTTTGTCCCTTTACACTGCACCTCATTTAATCCCAGTCCATTCTCTTGTAGTCACTAAATTTCCTAATTTTTTTTTCTTCTATTGCATTTCCTTTGATCATATCTCCTTTCCAGAGAAAGGAGTTTTATGTATATGTTTTATGCATATATACATCTACACTTTATATAAAAATTGCGAGAAAATCTTACCTACACTATACACCTAAATGCACAACAGGTCTTTGTGTGGCTGTTGCATTATTGAAAAAATAGTGGAAATTGGCTGACCTGTAATGGAAAATAAGTCTTCCCTAGAAACATAATTATGCAGTTTCAAAATTAATAATAATATGAAAATTTATTAATTTTTAAAAGCAATGTTCACAGGGATAAATTCTTCATTGTTCAAAAATGTCATTAACCCCCAGCTGTGAAGTTTTAACTTAGATTCCTTTGGCTCAGTTCATTTTCCTAAAGAGTTCTCCTATTGTCTTGCGTATTTCATTGCCATATTGAATGCAGTAGTGCTACAGTAAACTTAACAAGTTTGTTAGAGAACTAGATATTTTTAATATCTTTTACAGATATTAAGACTTAAACATGCTAAACCTGTTACATGCTAAACATGTAAAACATTACCTGACAATTTGCAAGAGTGCTAATGTCACTTCTTTGACATCTATGGCAATTTCCATCACTTCAAATTTTGATAGTTCTATTATCCTGCTATATTCATGTCTACTCAATAAACTCATTCTATCTGTAAAAGTTATTCAATCGTTTTTCTATATGAATTCTTCCTCCTTAGAAGGAGGAAGAATTGCTTCATTTGTTTGTTTGTTCTCTCAAGTGGTTTATTAAAGCTACAAATAGCTTTTTAATTAAGAGTACCTTTTCCTCAATCACACTCCTGATGCATTTTGTAGTAATTCAAGTTTTACATTTATGGAATAAATTTTACCTACTACAAGTGTTTGATTCTCATAAAAGTAGAGTTTTCATAGTTCTAACCACAGAGAAAAATGCAGGTTTTTACTGTAACATTCAGAAGTAATTTTATACACTGCTGATACAAATTTAATCATTAAAATATCTTGAGACTCCAGATGAGAAGAGGCATTTCAATTGTTCAATACATTTTCCATTCATTTGTAGTATTCCTGAGCACATATTTTGGGTAATATCTAAGTATTGTGCAAATAATTTGCCTAAGTTTAGACAAAAGTGTATCCTAGCCTGGGTGAAAATATGACCCAAATAAGTAGCAAGTAGTCAGTCACAAAAGCCCCTTTCCTTCTCTAAAGGTCTTCCTGGCTGAAGCTGTACTCCTCTGCCTCTGCTGGCATATCTTTAATTCCTTCCCTTATTCCCACTCAGGCTTGACATACCTTGTAGTGGAAAATTCCAGACCAGCGATCTTCATTCTGTAAGAAAATTCAACAGACTGACTTTTAGCAAGCATATAATGTATAAAACTAGTATTTGTAACTTTGAAATGGAGCACATTCCAAGCAGCTTTTTTGGAAGCAGTGGCCAAGAGAGGCCAAAGAGCAGCAGTGACTGTCTAGGTCTTCCTGAGCTCAGACAACTGTGTGGGTCTGGTGTTCTGCTGGACTCAGCAGTTTCATTGCACCCCGAGAATGTCTCAGGGGTTCTCTCTCCCTTAAGCATCTCTGTCTGAGGCACCGACCTTCACACTGCAGCCTGGCCAGCTGACAGGACGTTTTACAAGGCAGAATCCCCAGTCAGCTTAGAGGAATATCCACGCCATGTTGAAGCAGGCAGGTTGTTTTTTTTCAGTGTTGTAAGAACTTGAGGTGATAAGAAATGTGTGACTTTTAGCCTAGTGTTGAGTAATTTCCTGAAGAGATTATCCTGGGTTCTTGTCTCCTTCTGCTAAGGTGTTTCTGTATTTAATATGATGAGTTAATATGCAGAATAGATGGTAGGAGTGGTACCAAAATCCAGTTTTCTTTGTCCCTACAATATTACTCATATTGCTGAACTCAAAATTCAGGAGAGGATAATGGGACCTCTTTTTTTATACACCCAATTTATCACTTCATTACTAAACAGAAAATCTTCCTTCCATCCTGCAGCCATTAAGCAATCTTTCTTGACTTACACACACAGCCTGCCTTTCATTCTTATAAGGAAAAAAAAAAGCATTACGTTGAAGTTTTCAGCAACTGCATCCTAGGCACCATGTTAGCATTGGAATTCAAGTCCTCTAAATACTTGAGTACCAGCATGTTGCTTTATAAAAATATTTATTTACATGTGTGTGTGTGCATGCCTGCAATTGTATTATTTGCTAGAAAACAGGAGAGAGAGGGCATTGCTTGGAAACATAACGCAATTATATTTTATTGGAAAAAGCATTTAGGAAAGCAAAGGATTTCTTCCAAGGGTTGATTTTGGTTGTTGGTTGGTTAGTTGGTTAGCTGGTTGGTATTTAAGAGAAGAGAATAATGAAGCTGTTCTTTGTTTCATCATATTTCATTTGTTAGAGGAATTTCTATGAATTTAGAAAATGCAGGTTACTTTAATTCATGCCCTTTGCCAGATCAAATGGTCTAATTTCAAGCAGGAATACTCTGAAGTTAGAAAAAGAACTTGATAGAAAAATATTAACAATGAGTCCTCACTTTTCCCGTTTTGAAACAAATCAGTTCAGCAAAAAAGACCTATGTTATAGCCCAAAACCTTCAACTTGCATTCTTATCTGAGCACCAGTGTGCCAAGACCAAGTGGCCATTGGAATGTTGAGTTCCCAAAATTTGTCTAAAAAAAATGCCAGCTTCAGATGAACCTTACTGTCTCAGTAGAATTTGGACTGGGAAACTAGATCTCAGTTTTGATGTGGGAAAAAACCAACAGCTCATTTTGAATAGAACTGTGTAACCTCATGCACTTACCATCTTAAGGACAGTGCTACCAAAGAAGGGATATGAGGAAGTACCTTTTTTCATTCATTATACAACTTCCTTGTATGAGGGAAAGAACAGGGGCAGACACTGATCACTTTTCTATGGTGACCAGTGACAGGACACGAGGGAATGGCCTGAAGCTGTGTCAGTGAGGTTTAGGATGGACATCAGGAAGAGGTTCTTCACCCAGAGGGTGGTTGGGCACTGGAACAGGATCCCCAGGGAAGTGGTCACAGCAGCACTGACAGGGTTCATTTGGACCATACTCTTGGACATATGGTGTGATTCTTGGGGATGGTCCTGTGCAGGGCTAGGATTTTGACTTGATGATCCTTGTGGATCCCTTCCAACTCAGCTTACTCTGTGATTCTGTGATTATCAAGTTTTCCTGTTCACTTCATGATAGTGAGGAAGCATTTTAATTTATATTTATCATTACAGCAGTCAGTAGGCTGAAACCAGGCTTAGATCACACTCTTTTTGATCTTTTTTCAACAAAGGAAGAACAGTCCCCTTCTGACTATTGACTGTTTCATTAAACTCCTCCTGCAAAATATGCATCAACAGATATTTTGAAATGTAAGCTGAACAACTCAAATATTAGCAAACTGACCCAGGGTTTGGGCAGAAACTTAGCTCAGAATGAAATGTGCATGAAAGTGTTAACAGATTAGCTAGAGACAGCATTTTTCAATCCAAGTTACAAAAAAAAAGATTTTGTAATGCTTAACTTTTACTGCCTCTTCCATTGTAGCTTAAAGGTAACAACTTATGCTTGTGTAAACTAAAGCAATATTTGTCTTTGTGGAAAGTGTTTATTCTTTCCTTTCTCTTCTGAAAGAAACTGAATAACTGCTGCCAGTTCCAGGGAGCACAGATAGCTGAGTACTGCATTTCCAGAAAGTTTGATTAACTCTGAACTAAAGCAGTTCTTCCTTAAAGGCATGTTGTACTTGGGAAAGCATTGAAAAATGAAGGATCCACCATACTTCTTCACTGTTTGTTCTAGTGATTAAGCAGTTGTTCTTTTAAATCTGGATTTTGACTTCCATTTTCATGCACTCTTTAATCCTTTCTGTTAAAGCTTCCTTTGTTTCCTTCTTTCTCCCTGAGAAGATTATGACACATCACAACCATATTTTGTGTCAGCTTTCTTTTCAATAGAATAACAGTGGGACATTTTTCAAGCTTAGCCAGCAGAGCTACACCTTGATAATTCCATTTTCTCTTTCAGTGCTCCATTTTTTTCTACTTCCTTTCAAAATTGCAAGCTGAGCATCAGCCTCACCAATACAGCATACAAAGCTAGGATCAGTGTTATGCTCATCTCTGTTCATATGTATTCAAAGAACCCTTGGAAGCAGATGCAGAGTTTTTCCCTGCTATTTACAGTGTCACTGCACTCCAGGGAGTTGTGTTGTTTTTGCCCTGAGCACTAGATGCAAAAGCCCAACAGCGTGCTGACTTTGTACACAGACAGTGGATGAAGCAAGGCAGCAGAAGAGGCCAGCCTGCTCTGCCCTTGTCAGTGTCCACCCACAGGCTGCCAAACACAGATTTGATCAACAGCAACTTTATATCTTACCTCAGGATTAGTGATTGAAAGAATGGATGCCTCTTTCCTAATGACTCGAACAAACAGAAATTAACAGGGACTTCTTAGAGGGACATTTTTTATGATCTATTACTAAATCACTAGTTAAAAGCTAAACATAAAAAACATTTTTAAGAATAATACAGTTCAGATAGAAAGCATCATGGTAAATATGAAATACAAAGTGAGATTAGGCTTTTTTGTTATTTCAAGCAGAATACCAATTAACCTATTTATTACACCAAGGTAGTGAAATATAAATTATTTATGAGGAGAGGAATTTGTTTTTTCTCATTTTGAGCCCCAGTCATAACACATTTGGCTCTGGAGCCACAGCTGTTTCTTTTTTGGAAAATGAATAGCTGAGAAAAACAGGCCAAGTAGAACACAACTCTGATTTCAATTGCAAATACTTAGAAATTTAAATAAAGCTAAAGAGACCCAGCAGGTAGAAACACTCAATATTTTTCATTGCTCCACTTAATGACTAAGTTAAAGCCAAACTCTCAAGGTGTCACAGTTGCTACAATTAAACATATTCCATGAGATGATGTAATGGATGAGATAGTGCAGAGCTGTCACCTCAAAGGACCTTCCAGAGAGAAATGAGAAACAGCAAATATTTTGTAATAGCACTGATGGAATCTTACTGGATTTAAACAGACTTCAGATGTACTTGTTCTCCAAGTGATAAAGGGCCATAATGAAACATTATGGCAGTAAACAAGAATGAAGAAGGAACGGGGAGAAAGGAAGATAAATAGTACCACCACACCACCCCCCCTCAAAAAAAAAAAATTGAAAAACCTATGATAGCAAAATCATTCTATCTAAGATGTGAGTAAAAGTTTGACATCCCAGCAGAAATTATTGGTGATGTCACTGGTTTGTAGCATTTTTGACTGGATTATGTCAATATAGAGAAGTTTTATGGGAGAATAATTATCAAACAAATTAGAATCAAACAAATTTCAGCTCATTGTGCATTTCAGACCCCTCAGGGCCTGACTAAGGGATAGGCTAAGCTTACTTTTTTCTATTGGCCTTTCATTGACAGCAGTAGAGCTACTCATTTTGCTGTCACATAGAATTTGGATTAGTGCACATCCAGAGCTACACTGATTTAATCTATCTGTTATCCAACCCATTATTTCCATGTCTATTTACAAACTGTTTTATTTTTTGCAGATGTGTCTACAAAAAGATGAAGCTGAACCAGGTACTGGAATGTATATGCACTGGGTCAGCCAAAAGAAATATATTCCCATAGTTGAGGTGATGCAGATCAATCCTGAATTCTCACTTCATGGCTGTTTAGTTCTGGGTTTGTAAGTGCATTTCATGACATTGAAAATGTGGAAGTTTTGGAGAAAAAATAGTTAATGCATCTCTCTGCCTGTATATGCTAGAGGTATGGATCCTTTAAAAACACACATTATTGTATTTTTCAGTGTGGGAAACAAAACCTCAGCAGGACAATGTTCTGACCGAATCCTAAATGTTACTGTTTTCAATATTCAAACAAACAAGTAGAAACTGAGACTCTGCAGGAAACAGTTTGCAAAACAAGCCAGCCTATGCATCTGAGAATACACCTGCAGTTAAAACAAAAATAAGAGGCCACAAAGAACCATCTCTCACTGCTGATATCACCACAAATCGAACTTAATTCTTAGAAGATCCATTGAGATACCTCTGACCTCCAATCTAATTTGGATCTGCACATGTCGTCCAACATGCTCTTTGCCTGGCTACTTAATGGAGGCTGCACTGGTGTGATTAACAGAACTCATGTGGGGAACAAGTGGCTTTGCTCACATCAAAGAGCAGCCAGTGGTACCCTGAGACAGGAGCCACTGGTGTATCTGGAATGCAGGCACTCTCCTCTTCTTTCGTGGTCTCCGAACATGCTTGCATTTGAAACCAGTCTGGGCAGAACTTTACAGCTTATTTTTGGCAGCATGTGAAAGAGCTTGTTGTCAAGCCTTTAGCTTCAAATTGGTCAGCACAATTTTCTGAAAATTTTGACAGTGTTCAGTCTTTATTCTGTGCCAAGTATGAGCTGACTGCAGAGGACTACATTGCACTTAGAGCAAATGCACTTCAGCTGTCATGTTCCAAGTGGAACTTCAAATGTTTACAAATGTCCACAGTTCAGTGTATGAATACCATAAATTTAGTCCTCTCCTACCACAATGAAGGAAATAAATTGGTAGCTCTGGAGCAAGTTGAGTGCCCATGACATGCTGCAGCCATTCATTAAGCAAAGACTTTAAAAGTCATGTGCAAAATATTGAAGAACATTAGCAAAAACCTACAAGAACAAAAGGGTATGACTACTGATGGTAATGTACAGCTTTGACACATGTAAAACAGGCTCAGGTTATATTCTGCTAGATTGTGTGAAGAAACAATGTACTTCATCAAGTACTAGCATTGGGTATATTAAGTCTGGAATGAAGAACTCATAATAATTTTATATATATGCAATTAAAATACAGAAAATAAAGTTACAAACATTGAATTAACATACTATGCTGGTTTGGCTGGGATAGAGTTAATATTCTTCATAGTTAGCTATTACAGGGCTATTTTCAATTTGTGCTCGAAACAGTGCTTAGATCAGGCTGTTCTCATTATTGCTGGGCGGTGCTTACACACCATCAAGGCCTCTTCTCCTTCTCACCCCACCCCACCACTGCAGGGACTGCGGATGCATAAGGATTGGGGAGAGGACCCATCCAAGACAGCTGACCCCAACTGGGGGTCAGCACATAAAGCTGGAGGGAGAAGGAAAGGGGCGATATTTGGAGTGGTTGCATTTGTCTTCCATAGTAACTTAAGTGGGATGGAGCTCTGCTTTCCTGAAGGTATATGTGCCTGCCAATGGACAATGGTGAATGAAGTCCTTGTTTTGCTATGCTTGTGTGCATGGGTTTTACCTTACCTATTGAACTGTCTTTGTTTCAACCCATGAGTTTTCCAACTTCAGTGCTTTCGATTCTCTTCCTCATCCCACTGGTTGTTGGGGGGGAGTGAGTGAGCAGTTGTGTGGGGCTGAGTTGCCAGCAGGGGTTAATACATGATACATACTGAATTCAAAAACACATTTTAAAAAACAAGATGGATCTTTAAGTGAAAGAATTGTCTTCTTTCTGACCTCCACCATTCAACTGCATAGAGGCAATGACATACAGCAAATATGCTCTAACTGACATGAAGGTAGATTTAAAACAGCACAGGAGGAATATCTGCAGCAGATCCACGATCTTGGCTCCAGTGCTGTTAGTCTTAGCAAGAGCTTGGTCCTTGTAGACAAAAGATGTTCATGACCAGGTACATCATGTCTCGTTGCTGCTGGTATTGCCCTGTTTATACCAACCCCTGTCTACTGCCAGACTTCACCGTTGGCTGTTGCCAGATTTCTCCCAGACCTGCCATCTGAGGTGGCACTGGAGCCCTCTCAGGCTGGCACTGCCGCTGTCGCTCTGCCCAGCCCCGCGCAGGTGACGCTGCGGGCGGGCAGCACGGGGAGCGCTCCGTGTGTCTGCTCCCCGCAGGCAAGGGGCTGAAGAGGGAATGGGAGCTGCCACCACCCTCCCCATGCGGCTCCTCAGGCGGAAGCTCACAGCAATGATGGAACAGCACAGCCCACTGGCACAGGAACAGCTTTTTAAGTGACAGTTTTTACGGTATTCTTCTAATTAGGAGTATGAATATTATTTTGAGTCAGTAATTTTTTCACAGTAGCCACCGAGTCACAACAGTATCCGACTGCTCATTCAGTTTTTGCTTACGCTTGCGCTTCTACTCCATTTTATAGATGATTCTAAGACGGGAAAAATTAAAACATTCTCACTTCAAAGCCTCTTTCTTGATCCTCTCTATTAGTCAAATTTATTTTTGCAGTTATGTATAGACCTGGCTGATGTTACAGCTCTAGATACAAGAATTAAAAATGCATGATGTTACAGTGGCAAATTACTGTACTGCAATTTCAAAAGGCCCCAAAGATCCACTTAAAAAAAAAAAAACAAAAAAACAAACCAGTAATATGGGCAAAGATAGAAAACAGTAGTTGTTAGAATTAGAATAGCAACTCAAAGCAAATGTGAAAAGAATTGCTGATGAAAGATACAACTGCCTTTTTCTTAAAGAATTCAACCTCTTATGAATTGCTGAGTAAATACTTGCATACCATGTCAGAGACTTCAAACAACTCATTCTCTAGAAAAGAAGTAGAAAAGGAATTTTACCAACAGTTTTACGTAGTCTTAACATTGTCCTGCTTACTCTGGGAAAATCAGAAAAGCTATGCTCAGCAGTATGCCATATCCCATTTTCCACACTTTTTTTTACACCTTTCTGCATTTCTGGTCAACATACTTGTTAACTGTGCTTATTTTCTGAAAATCTTTGCAAGATTCCACAACTGTATAAAGTTAGGGATTATTAAAAACTGTGATACTACATTACAGTCCACCGAGAGAGAGAACCACCTTAGAACCACGAGTCCACAAAATTTTTTATTAAAATAACACCAACTTTAAGAAATCGATGCAGTGCAGAGAAAAATTAATGATTTTTCATCCTTATGAAGTATGTAAACTGCATTCCAATCCTGACATGACTGATGTAATACAGAAACTGTATCCCAGATGAATGTCAAAGTTAAAGACTGGCATGCTGAGCAAGGAAGGTTCTTATTCTTTGCAAGAGCTCCTTCTTTACACTGTCTGGTACCAAAGCTGAAACACAAATAAGAAAGCAAGAAGTCAAAAAAGACAAAATAAAAAGTATGCTAAAACCGTACTTTTACAATATTCTACAATACAATACTATTCTTTCATTGTTCTTGCAATTCTGTTAATACCTAAAGTAACTGAAACAACTTGATTTTCATATAGCACATCTATATTTTTCCCATTTAAAATAGGCTAAAATTTGATCTGTTGAGAACAATGCTACTGGTCAGGTTTGTTTTTTTTTTTCTTTTTGCCTATTCATAGTCCAGAAAACTGGAAAGTTTGAGGAAAAGGATTATTTAAAAGGAAACAGGACATAATCACCAGAACAAGTGTGATTATTCTACCTTTTTTCTTCACAAATTTAAGACCAAAAAAATCTCAAATCTGGTCTCTAGTAAGGGAGTCAAGCAAGCTATTTTGAAGACCTATTTTTATTTAGAACTTAATGAAGTTTCTGCCACTAACATCAAACCCTGCTAAAGAGGCTGAAAGGAACAATATAAAGAGGACTGAAGTTTCCTCAACTGATTGAATTTTTTTGTATCTGTATACTATGTCTTTACTCTTCCCATTCCCATTACACTAGAACTGTTAGTTCTGATTTTCCATCTTAAAAGATTTGGAATTTTAAAACATCTGTGTTGCATACACAACTTGGGACCATTAAGTCAATTATAAAAATGAATATAGACATGACTAAATAATCTGCAAAAGAAATCTGAAGGCTGCTACACAATACAAATTCAAGTTTCATTGGTTGTTAATATTAAGCTATTAATATTTTATTTTTAGCTAACATCAAGTTTTATTAACCTTTTTCCTTGAATCCAAGACAGACAAGCTCATGATGCTGCTTTCAAAATACTAATGAAATAGAGGTAGGTATGTTTATTGATGTACTACTCCATCCACATTTGCATTTTCTTACCTCTGCCTTTGGGAGTGATTTCTGCCACCAAATCATCAACAGTAACATGCTCTAATCCTTTTTCTTTAATGACATCTGGGGAAGACCAAGACCAATACTTTAAGTCTTTTAATCCATTCATAAAATGACAAAACCTGTGCTGGTGATTAAGAGACAAAACCTGCCTACATGGTCATGGGAGAATACAAAGTAGCATGGGACCTAAATATAGGCTATTACCTCAGTACCTACTGCACTGTACAGTGGATTTTAGTCTCTCACTCATGCCATAGATTTAAGGATGGGAACCTGTCACTGCTGATGCATCTTGATCAGCTCATATTTTAAAAACAAACATGAAATTGTTTTATCTCATCTGAGCATTACCAGGTGTGACTGTTACTAGAGTGCTGGAGCAGTTCACAAGTTGGCTCACTTATCTCTTAAAACACATTATTTACACAGTAGTAAGAAAGGTGCAACTGGAAAAACACTTTGGAACATACAGTAAGGAAGAGCACAATAAATCCTTACTATTCTTCCAACTGGTTGAAACAAGATTTCTGTATATATTTCAGCCAAGTCAAAAAGTATGTCAGAGAAAAAGGAATAAATCTATAGCAAAATAAAAGCTATTATTAATACACATGAAACAACTGTTTACTTATAGTGCCTTGCACACTACTGAAAAATGCAGAAATCAAAGCTGAGAAGTAATCTCAATTCAGTAGCATGTTTAAACATAAATGTCACGTTGCCAGGGATACATTCTTCTTGCCCAGATCTTGTTTAAACTGTCAGTAAAGCCTTCAGCTGGGACTTTTATTTGGCCAGAATCTCAGCTCACTACAAAGGAAATTAATTAATTGACCACTGTTACCTTTGCAATGTGCCTTCAACTGGTCCTTCCAGCCACATTCAATTAATTTGGCTCTCAGCAACTCTTTAAGGCTGTTAATACAATATAAAACTTGTTAGAACAGCAAACAGTGCTGGCAGCTTAAATATGGTCCAGTGTGAAAGCTAGGCCTACAATTACCCAGGAGCTCCTAGAGCAGCAGCAGAAATGGCTGAACAGCAGGTGAATCCAAACCCAAATAAGTTCCAATTTCAGGTTACCATGTTGGACTATGAGGATTTGGTGCCTCCAGAGCTAACGCACAGAACTGCTTCAGGCAATGTTGATGCTGCAGCCATGCAGAAATGGGTAGAAGCCCTTGAATTACTTGACCTGACAGAGTCTGCTCTGGTAGCAGAGGTATGCAGACTTTCAAAGTTGGACTATTTCACCTGATACCAGGTCTTTAAAATAAGTAAAACCTTCTCCCTCACCTTTCAGGAAGAATTCTGCACTACTCAACTGCAGGTTTATCTCCCCATTTACACATTATCTCATTCTGGGTGAAAATGAAGGATCCTATATTTTAAGCTTCCTCTCTTAAGCTTCCATGGTTAGCTATGTAAGCTTAATCAACAAGGATTCAGGCATTACAGGAAAAGACACAACAATCTGCCACAACGAAACATCTACTCCATATATCAAAATACAATATTGAAAGTTAGCTAAAAAGTGAAAATTAGTACTAAAAAAATAGTACTAAAAAAAGAAGAAGGGAAAATGAAAGTAAGAGATGATAAATAACATTAGTATCTTTTACCCTTTTCTCCATTAGCTAGAAAGCCTGCTTATCCTAAGTAACTCTAGCAAAACCCTGTTTTTATGAATGAGAGGATTGTAGCAAGAGGCTGAACAGTGTAGGTATAATCCCTTTTACTCAGTGAATTGTGTAGAGGGCAGATGAACTGATGACAAAAAGCAGAGTAAGAATACGGGTGAAATTGGCTGCCTCTGGATATTTCTTAGTTCAAGAAATCTAAGTGCTCTGTCTCTGATCACAGTACAGCTCTGATAAAGCCTGTTTATAAGACAGCTTTTGACATCCTGATAAAACCCTTCCTATTCTTAAATTAGCATAAAATAGATCCCAATACCATTTCAATAAATTGCCTGCTTTTCTCAAGCTCTATACAATCTTCAAGGGGATGGTCACAACGAGGAAAGATGTAGAGCAGAGATACCAGGTCAAGCTACAAAAGACTACACCAGGCACAAGGCTATGCCATGACCTAGGAAAAAATTTCTTGTCATACAGGCCTTTAAAAACGAAGAAAAGAGAACTTTTGGTGCATGGTTGCAAGCACAGTGAAAAAATGAGGAGGGAAATGTCACAAGCACTCTAGTGATATGTAAATACAACATCAATAAAACAGACTGAAGAGAGAACAATAAGCCAAAAAAAATGGTGCAATTTACTTGTTTGCCTTGACTGGGATCTCTACAATGACTTGCACAAGTGCTCCTTTATGTATTCAACAATACATAAATATTGCTTTACCTAACAAGAGAAGAGCTAGAAACACAAGAAAAACTTAAAAGAAAAAAGGAAATTTTTTGTTTCCTTCTCTTTATCAGGAAATAACAAGATTTAGCTGCAGCAAATTGAATGGATGATTCTTACATGAATTTAGGGCATTCCAACACAAAATACCTGCATAAGAGAAAGCTTCAGAGTTTATAAGCCAATTACCCATACTTTATTTCCCAACTATCTCTTTTCAATCGGAAAAATAAAACTGTTCAAAAGGCATTTTTTAAAATAGTTTATGTAACACTCAAGACCTTCCAGTCCAAGACTCAATTTTTGAGTCTTCTGAGTCCAAGACTCAGTTTTTAGAGTTTTTATGGAGTTTATTGTACTTCTAGGCGTAGTGCAGTCTTGATGTATTTAAAGCCTGTCACCGGCATAGAGTAGAAATTCAACTTACCGTTCCCGCTCTCCTGTTTCTATTAGCTTTTGGTTAATGGTTGCTCTCATTTGCGCATCTTTGTTCATTTTGGAAACCTAGGTTTTCCACAAACCTACAGAGAGCAAAGCAGAGTTTCGACAAAAGCTGGTGTCATTCATTCCGCAAAAAAAAAAAGTGACCAAAACAGAATGACATGCAGTGTTCCGTCCACTGACACATGCCCGAGGTTAATGACCGGAGCACCAGTGTGTGACCAGCTCAGGGGCGAGCTCGGCACGGCACCCACCCGGCCGTCCGGGCACCGGCACTTCGCCGGGCCGCCTGCGCGGGCACGGCCCACCCTCTGCGGGCACGGCCTCTCCGCAGCCCGGCCCTCCCGCCCGGCGCCCCCGGCGCTCGGCCCGCCCAGCGGCGCCCCGGAGCGAGCCGCAACCCCGCCGGTCCGCGCACCAGAGGCGGAGCCGCCTGCAGAACGCGCCACGCGCCGCCAGCCCCACCGCTCCTGGGCGCGCGTGCCGCCGGGAAACGTAGTCCGGGCTCGGCGACTACAGCTCCCGGCGCGCTCCGGGCGCACGGCTGCCTCCTGGCCCAGACTACGACTCCCAGCATGCACTGTGGCGGCCGGGCGACCTCGTAGCCTCTTCCCGTGGTGCTGCGCAGCCACTGCCGCGCGTTCCCGAGGGCCCGTGGAGTTGCCGGCGCTTCCCGAAGTTTTCCCGGAGCCGCGGGATGGCGGGCGCCGCCCACTGCTCCCTGCAGGCCAAACGCCTGCTGCTGGACCCCAAGTTCGAGGGATACAAGCTGTCGCTGGAGCCGCTGGCCTGCTACCAGCTGGGGCTGGACGCGGGTGAGGAGCGGGCGCGGCGCGGGGCTGATCCCGCCGGGCATGCCTTGGGCAGCGCCGGGGGATGGATCCCGCCGCCTTTCCCTTCGTCCCCTCGCGGTGCTCCGCGGCCCTCGGTGCAGGGTGCCCCGAGCTGGGAGTCCCGGAGCACCGGGAGTCCCGCGTCTCTCGGACGGCGGGGGTTTCCGAGATAGAGCGCTTCGTCTCGCTTTTCCCGTTAAAATTGTTGCAGGTGGCCAGGGGCGTCCGGCGTCCCGCCAGGTGCCTTCGTGGTGGACCGAGGCGCCTGACTCATCAGACCTCTGCCTTAGCCTGCTTCTGGTGCCCTTAGTTCCCAAATGAGTAAGGAAGCTGTGTCCTACATCTGCTCTTGTTTGTGCAGGCAAGGTGAGGCAAATGACCAGCTGAGGTGGTTCACAGCGGAGTGTGGACGGAGCACATGTGGTTTAGAGAAACAAGTATGAAACTAACGTCTTGTACAAACTTAGCAAATTAGCTGTTTTCCTTTGTTACTCTGCCCAGAGTTCAGAGGTGAATCTTCATGTCACACATTCCATGCCCCGCTTTCTCTGCCAAGCATCATTAGTGTTTGAGATGCTGGTCCATTAACACACTAATTCACTGAGGAGTACATTAGCACAAAGTCCTGTTGGGTATGTGCCTACAATCTTAGCCATGCCCTGAAATATCTCAGCACTCTACGTTTACTGATTGGAGAAATTCAGGTCTTTTTGTAAGGTGGGTGAATTAGTTTAATTTTCTTTGTAAAGCTGAGACAGTAAACACAATTTGTGTGGGTTAATCTGTCTCTGTATATTTACTGAACAATATACCTGTCTGCAGAGTGACCCATTACATGCTACTTTAGTTTTGTGTAGAACATACTCTATTCGTGGTAGATCAGAAGGGTGTGTTTGCCATGCTGAGTTGTCAGCAATAGGAAGGAAGTTTTTAGATAAATTTTGTATTGAAGGTTAAGTGAATGAGACTGTGAGTGTATCTGTGGTAGGACTGCAAAATTTAATGAGAGTAACATTTTTACTGTAAGACTGCTTTAAGTGTCACCTTTCAAAAGACAGCCCAAATGCAGGTGAGTGGGTGCCTGTTATGAGTGTGCTGCAGTTGTGTCAGAGAGAGCGGCAGCGTAGCATTGGTGCACTCCCTGAGTTTGTTCTGCCTATGGTCAAGCAAACTTTGTGGTTCTTGGATAGTCAGTTGTGCACCTGCTCTAAATAGGTGAGGATTACAGATCTTCATTGAAATACATGCACAGTGGAGTTGCTAATGGAGAGATGGATCTACTCAGTTCTTGTCTGTTAGGATACTCTACAAAATGGTTACAGTAACTGTGTAAGTGTGTAACAGAGGATTGATATGTGTGACTGTGTTCTTTTCTTTCCCCACTTCCCACAGCGCAAAGACCCTGACTCATTTCAGTCTAACTTACTCAACTGTGCTGCAGAGTCACTAATACTAACTCATATTTTCTGTTCTGTGTATGCATATGTAGATATAGATACTGGTCCTGTGAAGAGTGGAAAGCTTTTATTGTTGCTCTTGTGTATTTGAATTAATAACAGGAAATGTATAATTCCTTATATCTGTCCTCCAGATGTTTTGATTGCAGCCTGCTCTTCAGCCATGTGGCTGCTTCCTTCTCCTTGCTGGTTTTCTTTTGTGTCCTTCAAGGCAGTTTATTCACAGTGCAGTGGTGTTCTGTACCTGACTTTTGTATTTCCCAGTGTCAGTGGTCTACACATGTGTTAGATTTAGGGTATCCTGCCAAAATTTGATTTTTGTGTTGTGCAGGAGTGGTGGGTTGAGTTGTCGAGACTGTGCATGGTGTGTAGGCTGTGGCTTTTTCAAATTGCTGCATGATAGAAGAAGCCAATAGTGTGTGGGAAGGCCAAGAACTTCTGCTTTCCAGCACACTTGAATGCAGATTCAAAGCCTCTAGAACATGATGAAGAGCTTGGTAGTTTTTGGGTTATTAAATAAATATTTGTTACTGTGTGAAGAATTTGATTTAATTTCCTCAAAGTGGCTCTGAGTGCAATAGCTGAAAAAAAAGTAAAATGTTGAGGAACACTGTCAGTACAATTATTTCGATTTTATTCACAACTGTTTGCAAAAATAACATTGTAGAATCTGGCAGATTAATGTAAAAAGGTGGTTGATTTTTTTGTTTTACAGGAAAAGATTTAATGAGTGTTTGTCTCACATGACCTGAGATTTGTAGTTCTGCTTGGGTGGCATCCCAAATTTGGTGGCAGTTAAGAGGAATATGTGAGTTTTAGAGTACTTGGAATACATGACAATAAAAATAAATAAGTGCTTGTTCTTAAGTAGAACTGAATTTTAACTCAGCTGCAGTGAAGTCTTTATTATCTATTTTCATTAATTTCACTGCTAGCTATAAGATAAAATTACCAAAAAAAATGCCCTGTGGAATTGATGCAGTCTTCAGCCCCTGGAGCAGATGGATAGCAGCATGTGGTGTTGTGTGACAACTTGTGGTGGTTGTCATGTTCCTGAGGACTACAGTGAGCTTCATTTTCTGACCATCATGTAAAAACCTAGTGTTCAGTTCTAATGTGCCTTCAGCTGGGTGACTGTGGTTGCCAGGAATTTGCTGTGGCCACATATGTGACTGACATTTTAGGAAACAATTTATTTATTAGATCTGTGATAGGAGGTGATTTTCTAATAAATTTCTAAAAATGTATGGTCACCGTGAAGAAGAATGGGGGAAGTATGATACTATCTCTTCTCTTTTAAATACTCCGATTTGCATATTCTTCTTTTATTTCTTCCTTATTCCAACCCATTCTGTCCTAGTTAATGCTGTCACAGTCATTTGTTTTCTCATATCTCCTTCTGGTAATATATTTCAACTAGTAATGAGTCCTATATTATTATGCTTTTAATTCCTAGTTCTTCACTGTAAATTTTGTCTCTCTCCTTACTTTTTTTAGTTTATTTCCGTAACTTATTTACAATGTTTCCCTTGCATTGAGTTTTGTAATGCCTTTTTTTGAGATCACCTAACATTTAGGAGGGATGAATGAGCATCTTGGCTGTGGTTATCTCTTCTGCCCTAATCCGAGCTCAGCAGAGTCCAAAGCAGAGATTGTGGGGCAAATCCTTGTCTCCAGCAAGGAACATGTCCAGGTTGCGTAACATTTTTAAGGGATCGAGATCATTGCTGTTCACTGGTTAGATGTCTCATAATTCCTTTTCCTTTCCAGAGGCTTGGAATTTATTCAGATGTGGATGTCCCTGATCCCATTCCTCTCTATCTTGTCTGTTGGGCAGGACCATTGTACCTGTAATGCAGTGGATGCTTTTCAGTATAGCTACAGCTGGAAGGCAGAGTAAACATTTGCTCAGAGATGGAGCTGCTGATGCAAGCCAGGAGCGTATACAGAGAATGCATTCCTTTGATCTCGTGCATTTATCAGTTTTATCACTTTTTTTGAAAAATGGTGGTAATGCATGCTGTTTAGAAGGCCTGCTTCAAAAAGTTGCTCATTAGTAGTGCTACATGGAAAACAAGTTTGTGACTTTTCATGGAGCAAAAGGCACTGGTGTGTTTCAAACATTTATAGAGATTTTCATTTGCATTTTCCATTTGCCTTTGAAAAATTAAATATAAAAAACAGTGTTCAAATTAATGCATAGGAAGTAGTAAGAAATTGTGAGCTTTTTCAGACATTCGCAGCTGTAATTCATAGAAGTTTAGGTCTCAGGCACATATTTCCTCAACAACAACGAGATGCTGCCTTTAACAATAAGAACATGTTTTTTATAATTAAAATAAAAAGCACTAATGCAGGGTTAGAAGGATCTTTGAATGTAGATACTAGAAAATAAATCATCTCTTCTTCTAATAGACCAGTGTGTCTGCAATACAAAATTGCTTCCACTGGGTGGCATTGCAAAACAAGGCATGACATACAAGCATATAATATTTGATGTCACAGAATATGCTGATATAATTGCTTTGCATATTTTTCAGTTTTGTAATGTTGCTTTGGTGTATTCAGGGAAAGTAAAAATGGAGGGGCTGTTTGGGTGTTGGTCCTCACCCTTTTTTTCTCTACATTTCATTTTCTCCCCCCCTATTTCTGCTTCATAGTGTTTGGTGGCAGATGTAAGACCTCTAAAGTATAAGTTCCTTGATTGAGAGTTCTTTAATCAGAGCAGAATTCTTTTTTTTTTTTTTTTGCATTGCAGACTAGTAATTATAATAATATCTAGCTAGGGATCTTATTGTAACAGGTTAGGGATGTGTTAGTTCTGTTGATTCTTATGAATTACTTTATATTTAGTGCTTTTGCTTTTAAGTAAAGCATTGTGAGTGCAAATAATTTCTTTAATTATGTTTAAACTATTTTGAGTCAAATTATTTTAAAGCATGGAACTAGTAGAGATAAATACAATTCTAGAAAAGTAGCATAGTTTTCTTTATACTGGTCCAAAATATCCCATGCAACTAGGGTTGTTAGGAAATAATGTTGAAAGCTGAGGTTTAGTTTATACAGTCTGCACACTTGCTTTCTTTTCTGGTATGAATGACTGCGTATGAGTCAATGTCGCTGGGTTAACATGGTTCAGGTGTGTTTATCAGAAGTTTGAAAGAGACCATGTATTGTTCTGTTGAATAGCTGCCATTGACTGCTGCTTCTGAATTGAACCCAAACAGACTAGTGAACCCATTGAGAATGGTGCAGTAATCTGACTCTTAAAAATCACATAAACAAAAAAACCCCAACCAACAAAAAGGCAGGAAAAAAATTAAAAACTGTAAAACAAACCCAGACCAAGCAACAACAAATCAGAAAAAAATCTTGACTAAGCAACTAAATTTAAACTCCTAGAACTGTGTAACTGTGAGACTGAATAAGGTGATGATCTGATTGAAGTATTTCTTCTTCTCCATTTATATTAACTTACCTTTCTCTGAATTTACTTTATTAAAATTTCTGTTTCTTTTCTCTTTTCTCCTTTATTTTTTTGCCCTCAGCTCTATTGGTTTTCTCTTTTTTTTTTTTTTCAAAGACTGTCAAGAAACCTTGAATCTTGAAGGCTGTAGAAAGGAGGGAATGAATTTCACCCTAGTACAGAATCTTCTATAAACTATCTAAGCACATGGTGTGCAATAGCAGATGGCAGATTTCACTTGGTCACAATATAGGTTTCAATTAATGGAGAATGGAATAGGTTCTTTAATTGGTTTATCTTGGCAGAGCTATACTGATGTATAATGCATTCTGAAAGCAGTTGGCTACCTCATTTGAAGTGTTTCATGACAAGACAGTACACATTTGTCAGATTTCCTAATTTCAAATCACCTGTGTATTGTATAGTTTCTGACTTCTGTTTATGGAATTAATTACATATCACAGTAATACAAAGAATTGGGATTTGGATCTCCTTTTCCTGACCCCTTTTATTATTCAGGGCTTATCAGAACTACAGTTGAGAAAACTAAAGGACAGAGAGTTCATGTTCTTCCAGATTTTGTAAAGTTTATCACCTTGCAATCAGCTAATCAATAGTTTATTGTTCCAAGAATCTTTGCAAAAAGTTGTACATTTACTTTAGGAATCATCTAGAGTATTTAGACTGTTTTATAGTTATAGTTCGGACAGGAACAACATAACTAGGGGAGTGGGGAAGGAGAAGTGGAGAAATGAAGCCTTACCTTTTCATGGGTTTTATGCTAAAAACATCTTTACATGTTTCTGCATATATTCTAATTTCATAGGATCAGCTATACAGGAAGTAGATGATATGTGCTTGGTTTCACTAATGATAATAATCCTGGATTATATTTAGTTTGGTCTTTAATTGTTTACAAAACATTTATGTCATCTCTTGTTGTGTTGGGAAGATATCTCTGTGATAAAGCTTGGTTACACAAACAGCTTTAAAATGCATTTTCACAATATATTCTATTTTTTTGCAGTGTAATTTAGAGTAAAGTATTCTAGTTAATTAAAGTAGGAATTGGAATGCGTAGCAGTCCTTGCCATTAAGACAGGTGTATTTTCTTCTCACTCCTTCGTTGATATTCTAGCTTGTTTTGAAGGGCTATAGCTTGTGGAACAGTAATTTATTAATTGCAGAGGTACGGAAATCCCTCCTGTGTGGTGAATATGAATAATGATTTGATCTGGGTGGAATTAAAACTTCTGGTTTGCAAATATCAACAGTGATTAGGAGACTAATTGCTGATTATGCTGTCATTTTGCAAGCATTTTGTATAGTATGTCTGGATTTTTTATTAATCAGGCAGCATAATCTTGCATAGTTTCCTGCAGCCACTGTTATGTTAATAGCCATTATCTCTGGGGTCTGTTTTGAGCCATACAGGGGTTGTCTGGTTGTTGAGCTTGTGATAGCTGTGCAGTGGCACTGATGGCACTGCCAAGTGAGCTGCTCTTTGCAGAATTGGTACTCTGCCACAGTAAACTACTTCTGCTGCAGTGGGTTGAAGTAGGTGCTAAAGAAGAGTCAGAAGTCTGAGTGCTGCTGCAGAGTGTTGTGAATGGTCCCTGTTACGGGGTGGGATGGAAGTGAAATACTGGAAATAGATTTTCTCTGTTTCTGAGCAGAAAAGGGAAGAAAGTAGAAGTTGAAAGATTAGGAGCTACAATCTGCTCTGAGAAGGATTAGCCTTGAGATGCATTTCACATACGCTGGGCTTGAGTGCTAATCATCATAGACTGACAGTTTACTTGTAACTTTCTAAAGGAGTTTTGTTGGGTAAGTTCAAGATAAGTTCCCTGTAGGAAAGCTAAGAATCCTGGGTTGACTATTCTGGAGAATGAAATGGAGTTCTGGTCTATCTGAGACTATTTACACAAGGATGGACTAGACCTCTGCTAATTTATTTTGCGATGTTTCAACTATAGCTGCTGCATCTCTGTATAGATATGGAATAGGAGGAAAAAAGCTGCTCATAATTTAAATAAGAACCTGGTTAGTCTTCAACAGATAATCTAGTCCTAATTACTGATAGTTAAGTAGAGGTTTTTTATTTGGAAAAATCTTGCTCAAGTAAATGACTGTAGCTACCATGCTTCTTGCCTTGAAGAAGGTAGTATTCTAGTGAATAGCCATTCTTTGCAGCCTCTTTCAATTATAAAAACTTAGTCTGAAATTTTGATTGTATGTTTAGACATTTCTGGAAATTTCAGCCTCAATGAGAGTGCTAAGAATATGGTGGGGGTTGTTAGTTTGCTTTTGATTTTTGTTGTAATTTTTTTTGGTGCTTTTTTTTTTTTTTTTTAATTACTGTGAACTAATTCTGCTTTGTACTGTTTTAATCTTTTGCTTTGCAAGTGTTGGCGTGGTAGCTCAGAATTTAAGACCATGAAATCCACGTGGTTATATGGAATATTTATTTTGGTTGCTGTTTTCCTAGAGTTACTATAAAGCAGACTTTTTTTCCCCTTACTGTAATACAAAGTAAGTTTGATATTGTTGTTGCATGTTCGTAGATGTGTGTTTCATCCTGTGAGAGTTATTGATAAATTGGACCTCAACACATGCTGGTGAGAGACAGGGTGGAGGTGTATTGGGTTTGCATGGCAAGGTTTTGGTAACAGGGGGAGCTACAAGGGAAGGCTTCTGTGAGAAGCTGCTGGAAGTTTCCCCCATGTCTGACAGAGCCAATCCCAGCTGGCTCCGAGATGGACCCGTCGCTGGCCAAGGCTGAGCCCATCAGCCATGGTGATAGTGCCTCTGGGGTAATGAATTGGAAAAGTATAAAAAGCTGCTGCACAAGAACTGCAGCCAGAAAGAGGAGTGAGGCTGTGTGAGAGAAACCACTCTGCAGACACCAAGGTCAGTGAGGAAGAAGTGGAAGGAGGTGCTCCAGGTGCCAGAGGAGAGTGTGCCCTGTGCTGAAGACTGTGGTGATGCAGGTTGTTCCCCTGCAGCCCGTGGAGGCCCCTAGGGGAGCAGAGATCCACCTGCAGCCTGTGAAGGACCTCATGCTGGAGCAGGTGGATGCACCTGGCTGAGGCTGTGATGGCATGGAAATACCATGTTGGAGCAGACTCCAGGCAGGACCTGTGATCTTATGGGGAGAGGAGTCCACACTGCAGCAGGTTTGGTGGCAAGACTTGTGACTCCACTTGGGACACCCATGCTGGTGCAGTCTTTTGTGGAGGACTGTGACCTGTGGAAGGGAGCTACTCGGGAGCAGTTTGTGAAGAACTGCAGCCTGTGGAAAGAACTCACCTTAGAAAAGTCTGTGAAGGATTGTCTCCTGTGGAAAGGACTCCTTGCTGGAGCAGGGGAAGAGAATGAGGAGGAAGGAGAAGCAGAGAGGTGTGATGAACTGACCTCAACCTCCATTCCCTGTGTCCTGTGCTACTGGAGAGGGGAGGAGGGAGTGACCAGTGGGAGTGAAGTTGAGCCTGGGTAGAAGGGAGGGTTGGGGGAGAATGTGTTTTTAAGATTTGGTTTTATTTCTCATTACCCTAGTCTGATTGGCAGTAAATCAAACTCATTTCCCCAGCTTGAGTCTGTTTTGCTGTGACAGTAATAGGTGAATGATCTCTCCTTGTGCTCATCCTCTCTCATGAGCCACATGTTTTCTCTCCCCTGTCCAGCTGAGGAGGGAAGTGACATGTCGACTGGCTTTAGTGGGCATCTGGCATCCAGCCAGGGCAAACCCACCACAACAGGCCACTGTAAATGGTAATAGTGATGAGATAATCGAAGCAAATGACTGCAGTGGCCTTCAGGGTGGATGACTTGCTTTCCAAATTTATGGTGACATTTTAAACTATGTATACATAATGTATTTTTCTTCAAATAAAGCATACCTATGGAGTGAAAATGGAAGAATTATTTTTAAATTGTTAGTTTGAATTTTAAATTACTAAATTGTAAATAAATAATTGTTTAAATGGTATTTTTCTTTTCCCTCCAGCTGTAGCAGAAGTGCAGCTTCGTGATGATCAGTATACCCTTGACCACATGCGTGCTTTTGGCATGTATAATTATCTTCACCTTGATTCCTGGTACCAGGATAATGTCTACTATGTTGATCAGTTTGGAAGGGTCATGAATCTGTCAGTGACTCTGGTAAGAATAAAATCTTTTTTTTAAACCACTGGATTGGAAAAGATGGGAGCAGGTGAGATAGAAAATATTGCAAGTAGGATCCAAATGCAAAAGTTGGGGAAAGCTATTGCCAGGAAGATATTTCAACAAAAATGCATTTTGCCAGGAAGAATAAAAAGATTTTAAGTGAGGCTTCTGTCTTGTTTATGTTAGTAATATTGCATTAGTGTTGCTACAGAGTGTGTTGCAATAGCCCTGTCCCCCTGCTTAAGGGGACAGGAGCACTCAGAAGTTGAAGATATTTGTGGCCTAAAGGAACAGCAAAAGCCAGAGGGTTCACAAAAGCTTACAGAGGTTTTTTAGTGAGTTACATGTTTGGTATAGAAATTGAAATGATAGTCCCTGACCTCCTAGTACAAACACAGAGCAGTGGGCTGATGGGATGTTCAGGGTCCTGGAGGTGCTGCCTGGGCTTGGTGGGGGTACCTGTTTATGGGTCAGTTTCTCCACTTGGAAAATACGTGACTCACTTTCTATACGTGTTAGTTATCATGTGAAGTTTGCTCTTTCAGTCCTTTCTGGAAATAGGTTGGAGGCCTTAGGGGGTCTCCGGTGGTCTTGATCTCCCCCCTGCAGTCCGTGCCACATCCACTTCTCCACATTTTTCCTGTATGCATGCTGTACTATGCTGTGCTTATCTCTAGGAGCCAGAACAAGGACATTTGTCCCAGAAAAGTGCTCTCCTACCTCTTTGTGGCCCCTGTCTCCAGCCACATCCTGTTCTTTCTCACAGTGTGTTATTACCAACAAACCTTGGTTGAGTCCACAGCCTATGGCTATCACTGCTGGAGACATACTCATTAGCTCTTTTCTTTTAGGCTTCTACATAGTGTTACATCTGCTTCCTTTCTGGGCAAGATGGACATGATGACAAGCTGAAGGAAAGGGAAGATGCTTTTTTTTTGTAGTTGTTTTTCTCTTTCTCCCTGGTATTACTTGATGTTTGTTTGCTAGCGTGAAAACTCAGTCATATGTATATATGTTAGAATTAGAGATGCTTAATACAGGCATAATTTGTTGGAGGCAAAAAGATGCTGGTGGCTGTGAGGGAAGTTGACACAGTGTAAGCAAGCTAGGCTAAGTCTGAAATTTCTGCTTTTATACTGATGGTCCTAAGTAATCAAACTGTGTTTCTTTTGAGCCATTTTAATGCATGGATGCTCTCATTTCCTTTACAAAACTCTACTTCATTTCAGAGAAGGAAAGACATGGTTCTATGGACACCATGTTTCTGGCAAATACAGTTGTAGTGCTTGGGCATTAAGAAAGAAAAAACTGTGTGGAAAGGAAAATGCCTATTGTCATACTACCAGAGTTTGACTTGTAACCCTGTCAGACAAAAGAAAACACAGGGCTATGTGTGGGTTTTTGAGAGCATGTGGCTTAGCCTATGCAAGGTTCTGGGGACGGAAATTACTAGGTCAGGACTAAACTAAGAAAAATTCTGAAACTGTAGTTTTAGATTTTCAGGAAATAAAGGTTTCCAGAGGATGGTAAGTTGAGAACTGAAGTTGCAAAATATTCCTTTGCTTTTCATAGTATGTAGCAGTTGGAGACTTTGGCAGACTCTTACTGTGACAAAATAATCTTCTAGGACTTCTTCCAAAACTTTTGAGATCATCTGGATTCCTAGGAGAATCATCTAAAAGAAAGCCTTCTCTTAATAGTGGCTTGTCATAATCTCATTTTTTGTTTTATCCTTTGAGGTTGGTTAACCTTGGCTTGCTGCTGGACACCCACCCAAACACTCACTCCCTCTATTCAACAAGAAGGTGAGAAGAAATGAGAGAAAAGCTTGTGGATGAGGATGAAACCAGGGAGATCGCTTACCAGTTACCATGATGGGCAAAACAGACTTGACTTTGGGGAAAAGTATTTAATTTATTGCCAGTTAGGACTAGTGTAGGATGATAAGACAGAAGGTCACACAAAACTTGTAGCAGGAACAAGCTTTGTTGTTCAGAAACTTGTACTTGCTCCACTGTGTGCTTTTTCATGGGCAACAGTGTGGATATCTGTCCTCAGTGGGTGTTGGGAGGACAGTCTGCTTTTCCATGTTCTGCTCCAAGGGCTGCAGGCAAACCTCTGTTCCACACCGTTGGCTTAGCTCAACTGTCTGCAATGGAGAGTCCAGTGGAGCCAGCGGGAAGTGGCTGTATGTGCACTGGGCAGCCCTGGCCCCTCCTCACTGAGGCCACCCCTGCACAACACAGACACCCAATACATTTCCTTTGCTAGGAGGGCACTACGTGTGCAAATTTATTTCTCTAGCAGATAAAAGACTTTACAACAGCCTATAAATTGACATAAGAAATATTCTTCCTTAGGACCTATTTCAAGATAATGGCATTTGATTAACATCTGGTCACAAGTTTTGGTTCCACCTGAAGGGGGAAATAAAATTTATTAAGCTATGAAATAAATAGACACCATCTTGTGTCCTAGTACATGATACTGTGCTGTTTTGCAAAGGAAACATGTTTGCATATGAATAAAAAGGAATTTGTGTTCAGAAACGTCAACAAGGTGTCTCATTACAAATGTGCCCAGCCATATATTAGTCAAATGTATATTAAAAATAGCATTGGTTTTGACCAAGTACAGCTTTCAATTAAAATTAATGCCAGTCTTCTTTAAAACAGAAAATGGAACAGGGTAATGTGTTCATCCTAAAATTAGAGTGAAAGAGCCCATAGACTTTCTAACACATCATTATTTTCAGTTCTGTTTCTTATTTTGGTTGCAGCTTATTTGTAAATATATTTTCATCTTAGTGACAGCAATGCTGATTTTTAGTAATGAGGGAAGAATATCCCTCTTGTTAAACAGAGATTTCTGATTTGTGGACCTTCAGAAATAATTGTAGATCAACTGACTTGAAGTGAGCCTAGTAAAATAAAACAAAAAATAGTTTCCTTGATTCTATAACCATTTTTTATATTTTCAACATGGTCTATTTGTTGTTGGATTAAGAAAATAGATTGGGTTTAAAAAGGGATTATCTCAAGGTCAGTCAGGCACCTCTTTTTTTTTCAGAAATGATTTTATTGTTCAAATACATGTGGGTACACTGGCTCGTAAAATGCCTATGAAACCCATTTTATCTAATTTTGTTTCATATATTATACATATATATTGTCCTGGTTCAGGGCAAATTTGGGAGATAAACCCCCAAAGGGGCTCCTCTAGAACAGCAGATTTAATTGGCCCCTCCCCTCAACCGCTTTGGGAGAAAATATCTCTTTGAAGAAAAGTGGAAAAAACCCTGTTTATTAAACAGTAGAACCCAAACAATATTAAACAATAAAACCTCTTGCTGCTCCAAAAAGAGATGGCAAACTCACAAAAGTCCCCTCCCCAGGCTGCAGCTTGGCTCACTCAGTCTCCTGTCAGTCCCTCCGGCGCTGGAAACGCCGCGGCCCAGGCCCGGCCTGGCAGCCACAGGTGGAGCTGCTGGGTGTTCAGTCCAGAGCAGGTTTGGACAGGTCCAAGAAGAAGAAAAACCACAGTCCAGGGAACTGCTTTGCCTCAGCTAGCTAAAACGAGCTAAAACAAAGGAGAGCTCTGTCCTGCTGTCTGTCCATCTGCAGACAACACAGTCCAGGAGCAGGAATGTGGAGGAGTGAGTGCAGTGTCTGAAAACAAACTGCGCGCTTCTTCCCTCCCCCCTTCACTCTCTGGAACAAGTCTTAAGGGCGCAAAACTTATTATTCAGCATAAACAGAACAAGACGACTGGGGATAAAAGCATCATATAGTCAACCCAACACACACACTGGGTTGACTATAAAACACACTCTGTAAATTAGGGGAAACAACCATAACTTCCTGAGAAATGTTCCCCCAAAGATACAGAAAAGAACAGGAATTCCTCTTCTTTATTATTACTGGAAGACCTCTTTGAAGACTGCAGATCAGATTCTGCAGTCTGTGTATCTATAAGAGGGATAAGGTGGTGGATATGGTTGGGTTTGGATTGTTTAAATTATATTTTTTGTTTATTTTAGAATCTTAGAACAGCCCAGATGAAGGGATCTGAAAAGATCCTGTAGTCCAAGCTTTCATGGTGAAAGGAGCCTAGATGAGGTTATCTAGCACTCTGTCCAGTTCTGTCTTGAAAACCTCCAGTAATGGAGTTTCTGCCGTGTCCTTGGGGAGGTTGTTTCAGTCACTGATTGTTTTAATTGTAAAAATTTCTCTTATGTCTGCATGAAACCTCTCCTAATGCAACTTTTAGCTGTTGTCCCTTGTCTTCTCTACATGGCTTCTTGTGAAGAGATAGCCCCTGATGTCTTTGTGCTTGCCCTGGAACACTATGTGAGGTCTCCTCTGAATCCTCTCCAAGGAGACAAAGCCTAATTCCTTCAATCTTCTCACACAGGGGAGATTCTCAAATCATTTGATGGTGTTCATGGCTGTCCTTTGCACCTTTTCCAATCTCTCCATGTCTTCTTTCAACATTACTCCAGGTGGGGCCTGACAGCCACTGGGTAGAGTGGGATGATCACATCTCTTATCTCTGCTAGTGATACTTGTGTGGATGCAGCCCAGGATCCAGCTTACCTTTGGTGCTGCAGCATTGCCCTGCTGGCTCATGGTCACCTTGTTGTCTCTGTTGCCCTCAGGTCCCCTTCACCAGGACTTCTCCCTGCCATACGACCCTGGCTTGTTCTGCGCTCTCTGATTGTTCCATTCCTGGTACAGGACAATGCTTGTCTTTGCATATTTTCCCAGTGTTCTTGCTGCCCCACTCTTCCAGGCTCTCTGGCTCTCTGTGCTACATACAGGTGTTTCCCTTGTAGGTACACATGTCTACCTCATCACCTAGTTTAGTGTCATCAGCAAATGGGGTGAGGGTGCTTTCAATCCTATCATCCAGGTACCTTATGAAGATGTTCAGTGTGTGGGGCCTGGTGTCAATCCCTGAGGGACCCCACTTGTGACAGACTGCCAGCCCATTTTATTTAACAGCTTCTTAGTTCAGTTGAAAAACTTCAAATGATTAAGTTCTATTTCAGTTATTTAACAGATTATAGAGATGTGATGTTTCTGAATCTCCAGTTTGCATCTTGTATTTTTCTTTGAGAATATTTTGTTTGTGCTCTTAATACTGCAGCCCAATCTACTTCATAAGTAGCTGATCAAGCTGTATTGCTAATAAAGCTTGTCCTGACTGTTTTTTAAACTGTGACGCCAAATTATTTTCAAATAATAAAGATTTTGTTAGAGTTTTCTTTTAACCTAACAAGCCTCTTGGGTATTCAGAGATTGCTTCAACACAAAAAATTGAAGTAAATCTTAGTCCTAAGCAGGCAGCAGCATGGCTGACATTCCATGAGCCAAATAATGAGCAGAAAGTCAGTCACAAAGCCTTATTCAGCAAAGAAAGAGCTGTATGTGAGAGCGAAGGCAGAAGATAAAGAATAATCCCTAAAAGAGATGCTGGAAGACATGCCACTGTACTTAATGAAAACAGTTGGAAATCCAATTTTCAGCATGAAAGCAGGTTTTTTTTTCTGTTAGAATTATCAGGAAATTAAGAACACAGCACAGAATTAATGCAGGACTTATGGGAACAATTAATAGAAATATAGATAAAATTGTTAATCTAACATCCATTTTGCACTGTTATTGAATCAAGCTGATTTGTGTAAAATTAACAGAGTAGGAAATAATTGATTTTTGTTTTTGTAAAATGTAGTGGTATGCAGAATTTTTTAAAAAAATCTTGATTGTTCACTCAATAATTATATCATGTGCAATTTGTTCACCATAGTGTCTCTGTTCATTCCTGCTCAAATGCTATCTGTAGTTCAGCTTAAAAAAGACTGCAACAGGATGCCAGATAAACTTATCCTGACATGTAGTAGAATCATAGAAATGTTTAGGTTGAAAAAGCCTTTTAGGATCATTCAGTTCCACCAGTCACCCAGCACTGTTAAGTCCATCACCAAACTGTCCCTAAGTGCCATATCTACATGTCTTTGAAATATATCCATTGATGGTGACTGCACCAACTACCCTGGGCAGCCTGTTTTATAGGGTTGTTTCCTTCTGGTGAGGAAATTTTTCCTGATGTCATCTAAGCCTCTCCTGGAACAACTTGAGGATATTTCCTCTTGTCCTGCCAGTTGTTATTAGTGAGAAGAGACCAACCTTTACCTGGCTACAACCTCCTTTCAGGTTATTGTAGAGAACCATATGGTCCCCCCTGAACCTTCTTTTCTCCAGGCAAAACAACCCTAGCTCTTTCAGCTGCTCTGCTCCTCTTGTGCTCCAAATCCTTCCCCAGCTCCATTGCCCTTCTCTGGACACACTTCAGCCCCTCAGTCTGTTTCTTATAGTGCAGGGTCCAAACCTAAACCCTGGACCTGAGGTGCATCCTCACCAGTGCCCAGTATAGGGGGACAGTCACTTCTCTAATCCTGCTGGCCACACTATTTCTGATACAGGCCAAGATGCCATTAGCCTTCTTGGCCACCTGGGCACACACTGGCTCATGTTCAGCTGCTGTTGACCAGCACTCCTGGTCCTTTTCCACTGGGCAGCTCTCCAGCCACTCTGCCCCCAGCCTGCGGTGGTGCTGCTGGGTTGTGACCCAAGGGCAGAGCCCAGCACTTTTCCATATTGAACCTCATACCATTGGCCTTGGCCCATAGATCCAACCTGTCCAGATCCCTTTGCAGAGCCTTCCTACCCTCCACCAGATCAGCACTCCTGCCCAGCTTGGTGTCTTTTGCAAACTGAGGGTACCCTCAAATCTCTCATGCAGGTAATTGATAAAAATATCAGCAAGGACTGGCCCCAGTACTTAAGACCTGGGGAACACCATTAGTCATTGGCCACCAACTGGATTTAATTCCATAGTATAATAATAATAATGTGATAGAAAAGTTATTTGAAAATGTGGTAGGAATTAGCACAGCTTTTCTTTGCTTGCTAATCATAGGTATTACTTCTCTTAACTTACTGAATAAAGTGACCACTCTAGAAAAGCTGAGAAATTGTATTTGCCAGTTGTGCAACAGAATAAGCTACGATTCTTTTAAATTTACAGGTGAGTTTTATGTACTAGTTTGAGTACAATTCTGTGGCTTTAATTTCTTTTTAAGTCTCCACATTTTTCCTGGGACTAGAATTATTTGAGGTAAGTGATTATTACATAGGAACACTAGGGGAAAATAAAAGCTTTTTCTAATGCAAAATATAATTACTGTTTAAAAATGAAGAAAAAGAGTGCTGAAATACCAGTTAGAAAACACTAATAGAAGTCAATTTGATGAATTTCCAACACCTTTTCTACATATATGGGAATTATGCTTGCTGCCCACTTTTTTCCAAATGTGCTCAATGATACACAAAACTGATACATTTCTACTGAGATTTATTATTCTTAATTTGCCTGTAATATTTACAGAAATTAATAAATATTTCATAAAGTCTTAGATCATGACTGTTTGTTTATAGGACACTGCTCTACAAAAACCAAGAGAAGTTTTCAGGCTACCTACAGACTTGACTGCGTGTGATAATCGCCTTTGTGCCTCAATGCATTTCTCATCCTCCACGTGGGTTACCCTTTCTGATGGTACGGGAAGACTGTATTTAATTAAATCAGGCAAGCGTGGAAGCAGTGCATCTGAAAAGTGGGAGGTATGTCCTGCAATAAATAATATATTTAGAAGCTGTACATATATACCTATCAAAGTTATCTAATTGCATTAATAATGGTATTTATTATCCTGCTTGGACACAACAAATACAATTGTTACATTTGTACCTGAAGCTTGAGTCTCATGTTCTGTGGTTAATTCCTTTTTGTTTATGAAGATGAATCTGGTAAAAAGTGCCTGCATTTTGTATTTGTTTTCTTTATTAGAGGGTAGTTTCCTAAAAAAACCACAGATGTTTTAGTGTTAACAGAAACATAGGTGTATATACTGAAATGGAAGATTTCCAACATGATGGATTAGCTCCTTTCTCTACATCTTTTGAGAGTTCAGTAAAGTAAATTGATCATCCTTTTTTTAGATGCTTGGTAATAAATACCATCTGTTTTTTATTCTGTGTGAGAATGCTGACACATAAATAAGTTACATTGAAGTTGTCAGTGAAACAAAAATACGAGATTTATGTCTAAGGTTCTGTCATCATTTAAATTGACTTGTTGAGTATGTACAGCATGCAGTGGTTTAGAGTTGTTTAGAGTAGTATCACAACGCTGTAAATCCTCAAACTTTATCAGGTTTCAGTAACAATAGCTGGATTGAGTCTATACTCATTCAACTGCTGCAGCATGAATTCTTTGTAATTTATCCTTTCATTTGTTCTTTCGTTGTCATGTGTTAATCTTCTAGCAAATAATGCTTTTCTTCTTCTCTGTTGTTTGCATTAATTTTGTTTTTACCTTCAGTTTTGTGCTGAATGAGTACTTTTGGAAAAAAGCTGGAATACATTGTTTTTAGATTTAAAACTTCCAGCTATAGGTACCAAATGTTTCATGCTGTAAGATATGGAGTCCTTCTGCATAAAATTAATGAAATAATTTTCATATTATAGAAATAATTTTAATGAATTAATGACATTTATAACTTTAAGTTCGTAATTAATGACATTTTATATTCACAATGATATCTAATAGCCTTTCAGTATGACAGTAATAGTTATGTGTTCTGCCTACCTAATTCAAATATTGAAGGGATTTTTCCAAACCATGTACATAAATAAAAATTCAAGAACTTCTAATCCTAGCTTCTCCTGAACATGAATATTATTCTCCTTCATTTCATTATAGCTTTTCGTTTCTTACTTTATAGAGGAGGAAAATCGGATCTCTTGCAAAGCTAAATAATGGCACATTTGGGGATTGAACACTGGCAATGATGCTTTGGACTTTTATGTCTTCTTTTTTGCACATGTCAAGGCCTACAAAGATTTTCAGAATGTTGAAGTATCTAGAGAACTAGTGCGAGCCTTGGGGAAATGCTTGCATTTTCATCTTGAATGTGACTGGTTGCCCAGTTGACAGGCAGTGTTTATGGACCCTCTTGCTCTCATCACTTGCTGTGCCTCTGTTTATTGCAGTGCTAAACAGCCACAACACAGACAGGCATGGGGATCTTTGTGCTTTGTTTATTGGGCCCTTATAATGATTGATCAATCTAAACAATAATGTTTAAAAACATTTCAATACAGTAGCTTGATAACTACAGAAGGAGGAGCCAGAAATGTTTGACATTTGTGGGTTCACGTTGGCAGAGAGATTTGTGGGAGACAAACTGCTGCTGATTTGACATTCACTGAAACCCTTCCCTGCTTTCTGTAAAAGAACAAGGTTTCCAGCTTTAACTGTCTGACTTTTTATTATGTTTTTGTCTTCTAGATTGTGTTTAATGAAGAACTAGGAAGTCCATTTATTTTAGCACACAGTGTTTCATTTGTAAAATCTGATGCACATTCACTAGCTGTGCTGCTGCTTAGGGTAGAAAAAGATGAACTGGACACAAAAGGAAGTGGATTTCATGTTACTTTGGAATGGGTTACAATTGCAGAAGGAAAAGAGGGTAAGTGTTTCACATTTATATTACTCTAAGTAGTGTTTAAAAAAAATAAAGATCATGTTTTTATTCGTTGTCTTAGAAGTTATTTTTCCACAGGTTCTGATATTTCTTTTCCACAGCCTAGATTTTACATAGGTAATTTTTTTAATATTTTGAGATCAAGTTATTTGTGATAGACCTAAATTTTGACAGACATTTGGAAAACAGGAAAAAGTAAAGTTTTGCGCTTGTGTCATTAAGATAATTAGAAAACAAGATAGCACTTTACTTGAATATTGTGAAATGCAATTTCTGTTTAGCTTGTAAAATCAAGGTTATACAGAACTATTTCTAACGCTGTATTTTTAAAAATATTGTATAGCTGAATATGGGTCTTTGATTATGGTTTTTTTTGTGGTGTTAGCTTCCAATTAATGATGTAGGGGATTGGAAGTAGTATGAGATAAATGTAAGACCTGTAGCATATGAAGTAAATACTGTATATTCTAGGTTTTCCTGCAATAAGAGTGTGAAGTTATTCCAATAATTTTAGACCAACATATTGAAAAAATACTAGTTAGTGTAT
Organism: Onychostruthus taczanowskii; assembly: GCF_017590055.1. Taxonomy (NCBI): domain Eukaryota; kingdom Metazoa; phylum Chordata; class Aves; order Passeriformes; family Passeridae; genus Onychostruthus; species Onychostruthus taczanowskii. Next base: position 25,029,604 of record NW_024501459.1, on the reverse strand, counting down.
TAATACCTACTAATTAATATTTTATCCTAATAAAGTTTTGCAGATGATACTTTATATATTCAATATGACAATTTAATGCACATATATGAATATATATGTGCATTAAATATCATGACTTACATGAAGGATACAAGACCCCATGTGTCACTGATTTAAAGATGTGTGGATTAAATTAATAGACATTCTTAGAATGACTGTGATATGGTCTTGCTCATTATGTTCCAAGAAATAAAATTTTAATATTGACAGACGCAAGATCTTTAAGTAGTTGAAGTAAAGCTTTGAAGCATACTGTGATGTTATTAGCCAAATGTTCTTCCATCTCCTACATACATAGTATGGATAACATAGCATGGAATAGATTAGTTCATTTGGAAGTGACCTACAACTCTCATCTAGTCCAACTGCCTGACCAGTTAAAGCCTCTTGTTAAGAGCATTGTCCAAATGCCTCTTAAACACTGACAGATGGGGTTTTGACCATCTCTCAAGGAAGCCTGTTCCAGTGTTTAACCACCCTCTCAGGAAATAAATGCTTCCTAATGTCCAGTCTGAACCTCATCTGGTGCAGCTTTGAACCATTCCCATATGTCCTGTTACTGGATACCAAGAAGAAGAGCTCAGCATTTCAATCTCCACTTCCTCTCCCTAGGAAGACCATAGACAGCAATGAGGTTGCCCCTCAGCCTCATTTTCTCCAAACTAGACAAGCCTGAAGTCCTCACCTAGTCTTGACAGGGCATTCTTTCCAGACCTGTCACCAGCTGTGTTGCCCTCAGTGGCTTCAGTTGTTTCCTGCTGTTGAAACCTTGGATGATGGAAATATTTCTCAGAAAGCCACATGAGACTAACTGCCTTATGCTTTTGTGGCAAGCTCAACAGGAGAAAGAAACCTCTGAACATTACTGTTTATAACTTAGAAGAAAAACTAAATCAGTAACGCTGTCAGTATACAATTGAAGACTGTTACTCATGAGAGCACTAACACAGACTTTTATTATACATTTTAATACTGTACACTTTAATAAAAAAATTATTTTTTACATTGTATGTTTTATAACTTATGACAAATATTCTTGGAGTTGCTAAAAGTGGATTCAAAAATCTTTCAAAAACTCTAGCCAGTTATCCAGCATTTCCAGGGAACCAATGTTTTGGGAATTTTTTCCAGGGAAAAAATGTTTGAAATGACTGTTAGTAGAGATGCAAATAACGAAATTCAAAGGAATCTTTAATTATAAAGAGAGAAATATTTTTTTTATTTCATTTAAACAAATATCTCATTAATCAAACTGATGTATGAACCAGTCTCAAAGATAAAAGCTGTTTTGAGGAATTACAATACTCTACAATCTCTTTTATCAGTACTCAGTTGCTGTTGCTTGCCTTTCCTTGAAACTCTGTCTGTGTGTCATGGATTGACTCTGGCACAGTGCCAGTGCCCCCATGAAAGGTGTATTTACGGCTGGGCACCTTGCCCTCACCCCCCACCCCTTTCTCCTCCTGACCGTGGTGCCGGTACATGATACCAAATTTCCAGTCTGCACAGTCTCTTTATCCTTCTCTCCCGGGGGGGCTGCCCAAACCACCAAATTTCCAGCCTGCGCAGTCTCTTTATCCTTCTCTCCCGGGGGGGCTGCCCAAACCATCCCAGGTCTCCTCCACCCCTGCACCTTGCAGGGCTCCGGCCCCTCTCAGGCCACATGGCCTCCCCCTCCCTCTCTCAGACGCAGCTGGGCAGGGGAGAGGATCCGATCTGCTCACCTGCCGGACCCCAAAGAGGAAGTCTCTCTGGGAGTGCTCTGCTTTTAACCCCTGTGTGTTCTCAGAGGCGTATCCAAGTCCCCAGTGGCCACACCAGGTGCCATTTAAAATCTGGCCACTGATTGGTTTGACCATAACTTTCCCAAAACCTCACTTCCTGGTCAAACCACGACACTGTGAATGCAGTTTATGAAATCAGATTTTAGTAAAAGTAAGCAGTTAATCAACAAGCCATTTCTTAAATTATCAAAATCTGTGCTTCATCAAAGCAAAGCCTTAAAACATGGTTATGTCGACACCAACAAATGCAAAATCTCTGCCCTGTTTGGCAGACTGAACAAAGGGATTGTACCTCTATTGCGTTACCAAAGAACAAAAGAATGGAAACATGAAAATAAACCAGAATGGGGGCAGTGGTTAAGTCTTTTAATATCTTCTGTGGTACTTCAAAGGATTGTAACAAAGCTATATTCTTCCAAAGTTGGTTTTCTTTCATTAACCAAACTTCTAGGAATACTTGCTGTAAAAGTTTGAAATGAGGAACCACCATGCTGCCTTATGAGATTCAGAAAATGTGACATGCTTAGCTTTCTTCTGACCTTCTCTACAAGAAAAATATTATTTGTACAGAGGGTGTGCTGGGCTAGCTGTGATCAGCAAAGATCTCATAAGAATAAAAGGCAGTCTTAGATTAATCCAGTATAACTCACTGGAAAACCATGGTACTGTGATTCAACAGGTGGGAATGCATAGTATTTTTAAATTTAATGTGTTCCTTAGATAATAATTTGTCTTCTAGAAATATGATTTTTTAAAAATTTTATTTTACAGGTGATCATAGATACGAAATCATTAAAAGGAGAGTTTTGCAAGGAAAATCAGTCCCCCATTATGCAGCAATAGAGCCAAGTGGGGATGGTCTAATGATTGTTTCCCACAAACCATTCACATTTATGCAGAGTGAAAGTGACAAATTAGAAGAAAATGATGATGCAAAAGTATCAAATGAAAAGAAAGGTAAGACTTAGTCTGACAGGTTATGATAGGCTGCTCTCTTCTTTGACTTAGGACATATGTTGTTAGTTTAGCATTTGTTTGGAATAGCAATAAATGTTTTAATATCTATCTTGTGGACAGATTGATTTTTGTTTGTTTGTTTGCTTTTACTTTTGGCAGTTGTATTGTGCACAAACCTATATTAGGTGCATTTTTTTGGATAGGAGACACTTAAAGAATTTTGTTGTCTTAAAGAACAAGATATTTTGCAGACAGACATGTAATAAGTTTTTGGTATTAGTTGGATTGCTAATGCCTAAATTTTGGCATCTGTCTGAAGTACTCAAATTAAGAAACCAGTCTTCCTAGATGGAAGGAGGCCATGGACTTCCCCAAACTCATCAGAAGCTCATCAGAAAGCTTTTTGATATGTAATTTATTCCTGCTTCTGTAAAATTTAAATAGTTATTTTGAAAAATCTTTTTAAAGAATGAGACTCTGTAAAAGATTCTATTTTCTCGAGTGGGAAAGCCGTTCAGAAAATCTTCAACAAAATGTAGTCATACCTTTTTTTCTTTGCAATCAAAACAAAACTAAGTATGTAAAAACCTATTAATAGAGTTGTTTATTTCTAAGTATCACTAAGCTCTGTAATTAATGTCTATGTTTATGTAATTACATTGGATTATTTTACATTTGATTTCTGTTTCTGCATATGAGGCATTGGTTAGTAAACAAATTCTACTAAATTCTATCTAAGGATAGTAGCACAATATTTGTCAATAGTGTGAAAATCTATTTGAAAAACAATACAAAAGGATCAAATTTCTGGAATGTGTTAATGTTAAACACTGTGGCAACTGTGATATTGTACATGTAATTTTATTAAGAATAGACTGTACATATAAATCTTGAGGCAAAGGAGTGCACTGAGCACCATAATGCAGTTGCCTTTTGCTAACCCTAATGTAGGCTCTAGTTTTATTTGCACAGTTATATAAAATTGCAGGTGTAATGGACTTTTAATCTCAGATACAGTTTGTGTCAGTGTTCACAATTCTGAAGTCTGTCATGTCTCAGTTTCTGGGGAAGTAATTACAGCGCCTGTGACTGATCCATTGCAACCAGGGCAGTTGGTGTTGCAAAGGGCAACAGTGCAGGAGTCCTTCCAGAGTCACAGTATGGGGCTTTGATCAGTGGAGTCTTGGGCTGGGTTGTGACAATTTGAGAGCTTTCAAGGGGAACCCATACTTTACGTTTTCTCAAAATAAAAAGGTAACTTGTACAAGATTGCTCTTTAGAAAATATATTCACTTGTATTTATATTTTCTGTGCATTACCCACTTATGCTGTCATAGCCTTCCTTTTGTATAAAAATTTCTCTTAAAAGGCCATTTCTTCTAGCAGTTTAGTAATCAGACAGCATCTAAACACAGTAATAAAAGTCGATCACTACCTCTGGGCAAGCAGTTCTATTTCATCTCCATTAGCTGAGGCAGATTAAGACTACTTAGTCTTATAATTTCTATTGAGTAGTCAATGTAGCTTCTGGCAAAATATATAAGTAAAACTGTTCACATCTCTGAATGATATATACTTCTAGCATGCAGTAGCTTGTCACAGAATCACTAAATTGGAAGACACCTTCAAGATCATCAAGTCCAACCCAGCCCTAACATCTCAACTAAACCATGGCACCAAGTGCATCCAGTCTTTTCTTAAACACATCCAGGGATGGCAACTCCACCACCTCCCTGGGCAGACCTTTCCAGTACTTACTGTATGCCTATTTCCATAATAAACATTTTCCTAATATCCAACCTGTATTTCCATTAGCACAGCTTAAGACTGTGTCCTCTGGTTCTGTCAGTTTCTGCCTGGAGAAAGAGACCAAACCCCACCTGACCACAACCACCTTTCAGGAAGTTGTAGAGAGTGATAAGGTCACCTCTGAGTCTCCATTTCTGCAGGCTAAACAAGCCCAGCTCCCTCAGTGGTTCCTCACAGGGCTTGTGTTCCAAGCCCCTCACCAGCCTCATTGCCTCCTCTGGATGTACTCAAGTGTCTCAGTATACTGCACCTGATGTCTCCTCAACCTAATTATTAATCATTAATGTTTCATTGTATTTAAGTACATTTTGCATTCCAATTTCATAATGCTACAGTAAACTTTGGGGTAATAATTAATGCCCATTGTATAACTGTCAGCATATGTGAGTATAGACATGAATATAAATTACTTTCCAAATGAGGGGCACAACATGGATTTGATTACGAAAAAGGTGTTTCTCTATTTTATGTTCAGAATTTTGTGTAAATTGTTCAGAGTAAAAGTTACTTCCACTTTTTCAAAGCACACTTTCAGAAAATTCCATGTGTCTCAGCACTGAATGCTGTGGAATCCAGTAATCCTTGTAACCTAGTTTGTGTTTTGCTGCATGTTTCCAATTGTAGACCCTCTCTACTCCTGGCAGCAGACGGAAGACGATGTGACCGTAACAGTTCGCCTGCCTCAAGACATCACAAGAGATGACATAAAAATACGTTTTTCCCCTGATAATATATGTGTTACCCTAAAAGACCAGCCTCCTTTGATGGAAGGAAAGCTCTATTCATCTGTGGACCACGAAAGCTGCACATGGATAATTAGAGAGGACAAAAGGTATTCTATAAATGTTTTAGGTTTTTTATTGATAGGAACTGATTTTAAACCATATGCCATATCTGACTTCTGGCCCTTCTGGGATGGTCTCATTTAATGCTACACCCCATGTCCCTTCTTGCAAGAATGTCTCCTCTCCTGAAAACACTTCACTGGCTTTTGCTGTCTCAGTAATGTTTCTTTATCTAATTGTGAAAGTAATCCCTTTCTATGCAGTTATTTTCCAGGGAAAAAACCCACCCAGTATCAAAATGGTAAACAAAGATTTGTAAGAAGAGTAAACTTAATTGGTTCAACAGTAATTTTTTTCACTATGTTTCAGGATTGATTAGTCTGAATGTACCTTGTTATATGTGTTAGTTTCTCTTCTGTTTTCCACAAACAAGCATTTTAGTAATATTACAACAAAATTCTTTAGGTTTGACTTATAAATTCCTTAATATATTTTCCCAAAAAAGTTATATATTATGTGCATTATAGAAAATTAATCTGAGTGAACTTAAAATGCTGTAGACCTCAAATAGAAATTTTCCTGCTTTTATTTGAAAAGTTACTTTTATGTGCTTTTCTCATTCTGAAATAAAAATATAAAAGAATGGAGAGGGTGCAAAAAAATAATTCAGAGCTCCCTAAAACATAGTCAGGTTTTTCTTTGTGCATTGTCTAGTTTTCATACTCTACCTGAAATGAGCCATGTATTCACTCATCCACGCTGGTCTGGTTATCTCAGAGATATTCACACTCTTTAATGAACTCAGGAAGAAACATGTACACCACCAGGTGATCCACTCAACAGCTCACAGCTGTTTATCTAAAACAAAAGCTACCCTTCGAGTTGTGATAAGGTTGGCTTTTTGCAGTTTCCGAAAGGTTAACTGTAAAGGACAGTAATTCTCAAAAAAAAAAAAAATTAGAGGGACTAATATTTTTATATAGGTTATACTGTTACTGTATATTAAAATTTGACTGATTGAAATGGGTGGGGTTGTTTTTTTTTTAGGTGTCTTCCTGAAAAATAACTCTGAATAACTTGATTTTTTTATAAGCTGAATTACTTGATTTTTTTTATTATTCATTCCAGTGAGTGTTACTGCATGAATATCAGGCTTTTACTTTAATGAGAAAGGGTAATTCCGTATTTCAATGTAATAAGTTGCACTCAGTTCTTAATGCTCGTACTGCAGCACTGATATAAATCTTTTGACTGAAAGTCAAAAACTTGCTCCAAATGTCTTCTGTAGAAGTATGCTGTTCCTAGTACCAGTGTAATTGCTTCAGAGTTCACTAAATAGTTGCTGCTGTGGTGCAGTAATGAGTAACTTAGCGGGTTTTCTCTCAGGAGCACTACAGCTGTCATTGCTGCAGAACCTGTAAGTGTATCTAAAAAGTGAGTATGATAAAATTGACTTCAGTTTTACCATTATATCTATGTGTTTGTCCAACACAGTATTTAAATGGAATTACCATGTTGGTGCATCAGGCTGTGTCTTATTTTTCATTTACTTAATTAGTTATTCCAAATAGTTTAGTGATTATACTCGGTTCTCTTTGTTGTTGTTGGGGTTTTTTTTTACTTGTTATGGAAATCTTATCTCTTCTGGGATACTGTTTTAGATAGACAGTATAGATAATTGATGTATTATTTCTGAGGTCTATAAAATAGGAATCTTTTTGTCCCAGATGTTATTTAGAGGTAGGGCACTTAAGTAGCCCTAAGAACTACTGCTTATGTTTCAAATACACTTCTGTAGTAAAACTCTGACAGTCTTTGAATAGATTGCTGTACAAGTGATTTCCTGCCATATTTTAAATATTTTAATGAGACTGCTTCAGGATAAACTACACTTACATTGAAAACCCTGAGGTTTGTGTATTAGAAATCACATCCTTGGTTTGGTTTTCTTTAGAATATTTTTTATTAAAATAGTTTATTTTATAATTTGAATGCTAATGGTTTCTGTTACATGATTTTCCTTATTAATTCAGTTTGAAGAGAAGGGCTCTTACGTACATTTATAGCTTTTTGACTAATTGACAAATGGATGTAGTGTTTTCATGTGCTACTCTTTGTCTTTTCTTTGCATTTTAGTTTGGAAATCTCTCTGATTAAGAAAAATGAGGGATGCCGGTGGGCAGAGCTAATCATTGGTGACACAAGAGGGGAATTCATTATGGACCCTTCCCAATGCTCTGAAATTGCTGAAAGCCTGATGCATCTTACTTCTGAAGTAATGGTAAAGAGTCAAGAATCAAAGACTTAAAATTCTTGTACTTTTGCATGTTGTCTTTTCTTGTTACCCTAATTTGCGCTGCATTGACCCAGCTCATCAGTTCTTTTGCTATTTATTAATTTTCAATTGAAACTGTAACAAACTACTGGCACTAGACTTGTGAATGTACTTTGAACAGCAAAATCATCTTCAAGGAGGACTGAATTTAACATGTATGATGGTGTCTGTGCACGAAACAGAAGCCTGATTAACACTGAAAATAAACTTTGTTCCCACCATTTAGGGTGTGCCAGTTAGTTTTAAAGCAATCAATTAAATGATTTTGAAAGATGTCCAGTTCTTGTTTATCAATAGGTTAGCAAAAATTTTTTACTGTCTTGCTAGGGATACTGTACTTGACCTACAGAGTGTAAATGATATGTTTAAAAGGAAAATTTAGGAAACTATAAACATGGCTCATGAACTTTCTGGCGTTTTTGTTATACAGGAAGTCTACTTAAAGTAAAATGTAATTTTTAGCTGATATTCACTTGATACTTTTTAATTAGAAAATGGCATCTCATCTGAAACTTGTGAGTTGTGCCTCCCTGTGGCTTTTTATATACTAGGTTTGGATTATTACTTTGTTTTTAGTAAGTCTGAAAAGTGTTATTAAAATAAATTCTATGTAGTACTCCAGATTGACTTCTCTCTATCTCAGTATTTGTGAGCAAGATATTGTAGTATATCTTTTGACCATAGATTTTTTTTGAACTTTAAATTTCTTTTCTCATGTACTTCCTACTGAGCTTAAAGTGATGATTTTTTAATCATAAGTTTTAATTAATTTAAAAGAGATTTAAATAAATTAAAATTAATAGCAAAACTAAAATGTGTCATGTATTTAGAGCTGCTTATAAAATTAATTAATATATTTTTAATTGCATTACTGATGGCAAGATGAAACAAGCTTACGTTGATGTACATTTACTAAATGTGCATATGTTTTCAGGATTGTATGCTTTTGCTACTTAGAGAATTATTTGGAATAATTTGGAATTTATCGTCCATGTTTTAGTGGCTTATGTACCTTTCCTCAAACTGAAGTTGATTTTATTGTACCTATCACTTCTGCTGTCCTCCATGGCAGAAAGTGTTTTATTAATTTTGAGTAAGTACATAATAGCTTAATCTTTCAGTATGTATGGATATGCAAATAAGTCTTCATGTTCAATTGTTCTTTAGGTTGTTTTTTAAATTATAAAAAGGATTCTTTTTTTTTTTTCAGTGGTTTGGATTTTCAGTGTAGTTCATTCTTTTTTTCAGAATCCAAACCCTGAAAAGGAAAAGCCACCTTGTAATGCTCAAGAGTTAGAAGAATGTGATGCTTTTCTTGAAGATGGTGCAAGCTTGTGCAGATTTGATGGTGATACCTTGAAAATCACTCATATAGTAAGTACTGTACATTATTATAGAAATACTTTAAAACTTTTTTTTTTTTTTTTGTTTGGAAATCGATCTCTATTGTCAGTACAAAAATTCAGCCTGTTCTATGAGAACTTGCAGTTTTGTCCTTGTTAGAGTATGCAGAAATATGAGTATTTCAATATATTTTTCAGCATACAGGAATATATTTTCACTTTGATTTAGTTCTTCTTTCAAGTTGTTTGGGGTTTCTTGTTAGTAATTATGGGGCCTTTCCCTTCAGAAATGGGGCTGGTACAGCTTTTTACCCACAACTCCTAACAAACATTTTTATTGAAGGGTGTGCTAATCTGAAATATAGTAGTTACTTGATTGCAAGTAAATTAAAAAATGATGGCATTTAATAATTTTAGTATTCTAACTAATCCTTGTTTCAGTGCCTGCCAGCTTCTGCCCGAGAGGGACAGTATTTCCTTCCCCGTTAGCACTGCAGAAAACCAGATGTGGTTACTTAGAGAGAGTCTTTTCCTGACATGAGAAGTTGTAGGTTAGGATCTGTCCTAGAAAACCATTTCTGCACAAAACACATTCCCATTTGCTTATGTAGTGGACATAATGTTTCTCTGAATATTACTCCAAGAAACTTAATTGCATCTCCTTGAAATGTGTAAGGCACCTGTGGTGTATTGAACTGTTGATCAGTGGAATGCAGCATAATGTATTCAAACATTTTGTCAAGTAACAAACATAAAACTGTTGATCATCTAAGTTTGGCAGTATGTGTAACAGAATCTGCTGTTTGTGCTTTGAATCAATATTTTGTATTTGTTTTGTTTTCAGATTAATCTTGGAAGCAACCAGTATCTTTTCTCAGTTGTTGTGAATCCCAAAGAAATGCCATGCTTCTGCCTGAGGCATGATGTTGATGCTCTTCTCTGGCAGCCTCACTCTGACCAGCCAGAGAATATGTGGGAACACATTGCAACTTTTAATGCTTTAGGTAAGAAATTAACTTCTGTGTCACACACCTCTGAGACTTTTCTATGTGAATACTGCTGGTATGGCTTATGTTGATATTTCACTTACTTAAATCTGAATTGAAAGTTATTATAATTCTGTTGATAGCAGCATGGTAGCTTGTTGCATATAGGTAAAACCTTATAGAAGAGAGCCTTGTAAGACATGGCTTAGGCCTTGCTGTTATGGCTAAGCTAGCCTGTTAAGTTCCCATGAGAAAAGAATCATAAGAATGAGAATCAGTTTGCATAACAATCTATTTTTGTAAGAAAATAGTTTGCACCTGTGAAAACAAGAAGTCTATCCCATGAGAATCCATGAAGGAAATTTGCAAACTGTCTAGAAAGAGGGAGGTTTGATGATGTACACTGTCCATTTACCAAGCAGTGAAGTGAGTTTCAGTGGGTTGTTAACCAATTAGAGGTAAACATGGTGCCTTCTGATACCATGCAAAAATGAGTTGTGTGCAATAAAAATTCAGCTATTAGGCACAAAGAAAGAAGTGTCTCGTCTCATTTCTATCTCTAACACAAGGTCAACAGTGACAGTAGCCTAATTTTAGAAATAAGAGAACATAGAAATGAAATGTTTATGCCCTGGGAGAAAGACAAGCCTTTTCAGACCATGTATAGGATGTAAGCACAGAACTGCATAGTAAAAAGGAGAGTTCCTTGGATAAGTGACCTTGAATTAGACACTGAAAAGCATAATCACCACCTTGACATTGACACAGACATCATCAGGGCAATAGCTGCAGTTAATTGATTATGTGTCTACGTGTGTAATTTTATGGTAAGGTGTGTTAATAAGTGACCTTTAGATTTTTCCTTGTTGACCCATGTGATAACCATTGGCTTGCATTTTTCAATGGAAGTGAAGCAAATAACCTTGCAGAAAGATGGTGGATCACTTTGCAGAATTACATCTCAATTCTCTTTACAGAAGTGTGAAAGGAAATCAGTCTGAATTGAGTCAATTTGATACCAGAGTCCTGTTATGAAAGTGGAAAGGGGAGGATTTTTTCCTTCTGAGTGAATATTAACAGAAATTATACTGTGTTTAAAATTAACTTCTTTTTTTTTTTTTAGTGAGTTTTAAACTGAAGACAAGCTTTAAGTGTCTGTTCAAGATTAGATAGGCTCAGAAATCCTAATTTTTAAATGTAATTACACTCTGGGAGATGAGGAGAGAGAAGAGATTTATTCTTCTTAGACCACTAATATTGGGCCAAGTTTGCCCATATGGACCATGTCTGTGGCCTTATGATCCTGCTGAGGAAATGAAAGACCTTGTGAGGCAGAAAGGAGCCAGATGTGGGAAGAGTATCTTGCTGTACATATGTATCCAAAACACCAGTTAACATGAGGTACACGGGAATTGTATATTGGTATCAAACTGGTTAATGCATCCCTTCAGAAAGTACTGGCTTATGTAATAAGAGTAGTTTGGTGGTTTGGGGTTTTTTTTGTTAAGGTTGGGTTTTGTTGATTGGTTGTTGTTCTTGTTTGTTTTGGGGTTTTTTCTGTTACAAATTGCATATTACTAAGTTTAGCTTAGGTTTTTATCAGCCAGTTAAAGTTCTGTTGAAACCCATATATTACTTATCCCTTGTACTTGGTTTTGGGCTATACAGGTTATGTCCAAGCATCAAAGCAAGACAAGAAGTTCATGGCTTGTGCTCCAGATTACTCCTACGCGGCTCTTTGTGAATGCTTGCGAAGAGTTTTCATCTATCGCCAGCCGACTCCTCTGGCCACAGTTCTCTACAACAGGAAGGAAGGAAGACAAGTAGGACAGGTTGCTAAGCAGCTGGTAGCAACCCTGGAAGCCAATGATCCTATCTTAGGCTTTCAAGCTACGAGTGAGAGATTATTTGTTCTCACAACAAAAACCTTGTTTTTAATAAAGGTGAACTCTGGAAATTGATTATTCAGTGTGCTCTGCTGTAGTTTGTGTTAACAATTTGTTATAGAATTGAATAGGTTGACAATCTTACAAGTTCAGTACAATTTGCTGAAAATCAAAAAGGGGATGTTTTACAGGAGAATCAAATTTCTTTGTTAGAATTCTTCTGTAAAAAAGTGAGTTTTTTGACTTTGTTGCCATGGAAGTAAACTTTTTCAGAGCTATGGGAAAAGGTCTTCTGCATTAACATCTTTGTCAAAATAATTGTCAGATGCTGCTATTGCATAGGTGAATAGATTTATGCATTGCTTTTTCCAAGTGACTTTATTTGCTATACTTCTGAGTTTTTTGAATTCACTGCTGTTTTTAAATGCCACTGTTTACCTATGAAAAAAGTAGTCAGATAAAGAGTTACAAGCATATGACATGCCAAGTAGATTGTATCATAAAGAAAAAAATTTCCAGTTCAAATATGGTTGACCAAAAAACTGATTTCACATTTTGATATTCAGTAGTTTTGAGTGAAATGTGAGTGAAATGAACAGGGTATTATGTTTCTTATACAGGTAATAAAATGGAGCAATTTTACTGTATGTGCACATTTTAAATTATTGGTTTGGGACTTGTTTATACTTGCAGTAAAGTCTGTTCACATTTCTAGAATACGTTTTAGTAGCTTTTTCCAAAAGCAAAGTAAGGGTCAATGTATAGCTAGCAATTATACATCAAGTGCTGTTAGTTAAGGTCTTGTCATACTCTCAGTTGTGCCATTTTCATTTGACTTTATACTTCATTTCCAGTGACTCATTTACAATGAGAAAATGGCTGACAGAAAAAGTTCTGGTATTGTAACCTGGATGGGACACTCAGAGGTGCTGCTTCTGCCTCAGATGCCACTGAAAATGCTGCATTGTCAATTAACTGTTCTGTCTGTGATGCCTAAGTCAAAATGTGGTATATTTGCAATGTAAGAGCGCTCAGGCCAATGAGGATGCTTTGGTTTAACAGACTGCTATGGTTAATTGAGTTGAATAGTTCTAGCTGAAGATTTCTGTTTATTATTTTCAATTGGCATTGTCAATACATTTAAACCAAAGAGTCAGGTGTGACAGCCTCACGCTGGGCTGGGCTTTTTTCATAGTTGGCTTACAAATCCTTAGCAAAGAATGCCTAATATATTGTGTACTGACAGGAGAGCTGCTGTCATCTGTGGTACCAAAGTACTGAAGACCCAAATACAGGCAGCCTTTTAGTTTGCATCTCCCTGCCAATGTTATTTCAGAACTCTGTAAGAATCTATTGAGAGAAGAGTAAGTGTTTCTTTAGTTGTGATTGTTTTGACTCTCCTGTAAATTCTCCAGATTGTATCAGTGAACTGATTAAATAACAAGAGGGAGGCAAGCAGCTGTGGCTTGCAAAAAACATCCAAATGCAGAAGCTTTTCAAGGAACCCAATTTTCCTTCTCCTCACAGCAAGATTATATTGTACATCCAATATTGAAAAGCTTTTCTTTACTTTTAGTTGGGTAAGTTAAAACAGACTGGATTTGAAAATCTCTTTTCATTCTGTCCTTCTGAAACTGTCTTGAAAATGCTTTTTGGAAAAGCTCAGTGAATGTATTACCATTGCATGACTCTTTTGCATCTAAATTTTATTTGCTATCCAATAATGTCAATCAAGGTGGTAGAATTCTTGCAGAGGTCCTATAGAAAAAAAATGTGTAGCTTATTACTTTGCAGAATAAGTTAGGTGCTTTTAGACGTATATGGATATTACTTAGTAACCTGAGGTTTAATCTTTGGGGACACAGAATTAAGAACATGATATTTGGGAAATAGAGGAATGAAGAAGTAAAGGAATCATAGTCAACATGCCTTTGCCACCTCTGGTCTACTGCAGGCAGCTTCAGTATAGATGAGAATTTCAGCTGTTCTTTGTCAAATTCTTCTTGCTGTGAGTTACAAGTCTGGAAACATGCTCTGCCGTCTCCTGCAACAGAGGAACAGTCAAGTAAAATGCTTACCTCTTCAGTGGTATTACAATATGCAATGACTAGAACTCACATTCCAAATGCACGTCTGTTTCAAGGGAGTTCTTTGCATCTGGAAATAACACAGGGAAAAGGTTCATCCCTTTTCCATGTTACTCATCCATTTGTAATCATGGTTCCCAGGACCGATCTATCAAGTAGTCTCTCTCTTATTTTGCTTCTGTGAGAGTCAAGGATATTTTATTATTTAAATTATTTTTTACCTTGAGGAACCTGGAGTGCTGCACAGCAAGCTGCTAAGCACCTGAGGCAGGGTGATCCCAAGCACAAAAGCAGGCTGGGCCAAGAATGGATTGAGAGCAGCCCTGGAGAAAAGGACTTTGCATGCTGCTGGATGAGAGGATGGATGTGGCCCAGCAATGACATTAATGGGTTGGAGCAAGTCCAGAGGAGGGACACGAAGGTCATCAGAGAGCTGGAGAGTCTTGTCTATGACAGCAGGCTGAGAGAATTGGAGTTGTTCAGCCTGGAAAAGAGAAGTCTCTGGGAGACCTTAGAGCAGCCTCCTCGTACAAAAAGGGGGCCTGCAAGAATGTTGGAGAGGGGTTTTGGACAAGGGCATGGTAGGACAAGGGATAATGGCTTTAAACTGAAATTGAGTAGCCTTAGATTAGATACTGGAGGAAATTCTGTACTGTGTGAGTGCTGAGGCACTGGACAAAGTTGCCCAGAGAAGTGGATGCCTTATCCCTTGAAGTTCAGCACCAGACTGGATGGGACTTTGAGCAACTTGATCTAGTGTGAGGTGTCCCTACCCATGGCAGTGGGGTTGGAACTAGATGAGCTTTAAGGTCCCTTTTCCAGCCATTCTATAATTAAATTGCTGCAAGCCACCAGGAGACACTCCCTATCAGCATTTCCTTTTGTGTTCATTTACTACTAAGGCTCATTTCTTCAGCATATCCTAAATAGGCTTATACCAAGTATAAAATATGGATATTTTAAATAGATGGTTTTCTGACAACCATGCTTCAATTTTTCTAGGATTTTGTTTCTTGAAATCTTACTTTTTCAGACAGTTCTGTCTTCCTGAGAGGTCCCAATCACAATCTGTTGACAGAATTTCTGAGAAAATATTTGATTATTACAGGCTTGCTTGGCTGTTACTGCATTATTTGATTTCAGTATTCTTTGTCAGTGCTTTCCTTGACTGCATGTTAGGAATGCATAATGTATTCTTCCACAGGTTGAAATAAATAGAAGAAATTTTAAAATTTTTAAATTATTTTAAAGGATTTATATTCATTTCAAATATGTAGTCTTCCTATGTTGCTGAAATAAAATAGAAAATAGAAATAAGAAATTCCTTAAAGTAAAACTTGTGTTAGGAAGTTTTCTGCTAGGGCAAAGTTCTAGCAGGTGTCTGCTCTGCAGGGCCAGGGCTCTTGCCAAGACGTGCACTATTGTACTCCTTGTTTATCTCTGTGAAATCCCCTGTACAAGTACAGCCTTGCTGATGTTCCATTTCTGGCAACACACAAATTTACAGAGGTAGATACTGGAGAGGGCTGATAAGTATTCAGGTGTATTCTTGTGTTAAAGTGTACACTGTGCCTCTGATCCTCTGTCTTTTTTATGTACAAAATCCAGATGATCTGGACAAACCTTTCTAGGTGCAAGAGAGAGATCTGTCCTTCCTCTCCCCCTACCTCAACATGAGTGCTTTTTTCAGGAAAGTGAAGGAAAATAGGAATGATTTGGTCTATATGTCTGTCCTTTGTCAAATAGTGGCTCTTCTTTAATGAAACAACAAGGTCCTATGAGAGTAACAAGTAAGGTTAAAGCTTATATTTTATTTCAGTTTTATGTGCTTTGTTTCAATAATGAGCTGCTAGAACTTTTTCCATTTCCTTGTCTTCTGTCAATTTATGTTTTCTGTTCTCATTATGCAGATTAGATGAACTTGAAGCCTGCAGTCAATCATATATTAGCCATATAATAAAAATTTTGGTTTAAAATTCTGTGTCGTCAGTCCTATGTGCCATTTGTGACATATTTCTGGAAATCTGGTGGGATTTGTTTCCCCTCCTCCCTATGCAAATACATGTTAATTTGTGCTATGGATAAAAGTCAGCAAGGTCTAAAGATAACATGACATCTTTGACATAGAAGAGCCAAGCATCAAGCAAGCCTTTTCATCAAGACTATTGCAATCATTTCAAACTGAAGGTATAGTCCCTTTTTCTTGGAGAAGTGTTGGAGTAATAGTTTTTCCTTTATAAAAGGTTTAAGGTCCTTCTGAAAAACTTCCTTTACACAAAGATCTTTGTCATAAAGTGGTAGCTGGATATCAATTAAAATAGATCTAATGAACACTTTCAGATGCAAACGTGGAAAATATTTGTCATAGTCTTTGCCAATCTAATGCTCTATGCAAAATATCCTTTTTAAACCATTCCAGTGCATTTTTGCAATCTAATGTCAGTTGCAAGAAATTCTCAAGAAAAAAGACAGAAAAGCAAATTTTAAAAAATCATTTTAGAACATAACTTTTATTATGCTTTGATGAATTTACACTTTCTAATAGTGTATGTCAATAATATATTTCTTAATGTATTAGTTGCATTCTGAATGTGCAGGACTTGTGTGTGTGTACATTTGTATTTTCATCTGTAAATGCACACACCTGTGTGAGTTCATAATGCCTTAAGGTACTGGGAACGCTGAGGAGGCTTTTGGAGAGAGGAGAATCTTCTGACTTTACTGACAGCAAAGTATGGATTCTTTATTAACATGAGTCTGCCATACATGTGTTGTAATGTCATGATAACTGCTTTATGTGAAAACATCAGTCATGAATCCTCTGGTGGTTCCCTCTGCTGAGGATTAAATATGAGATATTTCAGTATTTCATTTTGCCCAAACTTAAACAGCTCAGAGGCCAAATATTGAGTAGATGCCTCAAGTTGACAGAATTGATGCAGATGTGATAAGCATTTCTTTTTATCAAAATAAGTGATGTTTAGAGGGAAAAGAAATAAGACACACTGAATACTAATTCAGTCACTTTCAGCACTGAAATTACAGCTGATTGGCCTTTAGTGATTTTTCTCTGTGAAGTTACTCATTCTTTCTGTTGCATGTGTCCCCTGTATTAAATGTAGAGTAACTTATGGTAATTTAAGGTTGAGCAATTTGTGGGAATTTTCTGAATAACTGAATTACGTTTGCATATGCGGTATCTAAAATACGAGCGTGAGGTACAAGATGGATGTACCTAGTCACGAAGAGACCAGGGACTCAGGCTCTTGATTTGATCAAGGGTTGATGACCATCTGAGCAGAAATAAAAGTTGATGCTTTAAAGACATTTTCATGAGTTGCAATTTCAGATTCTAAAAAGAGTAAAAATATGAGAATCATTATAGAATCCTAGAACGGTTTGGGTTAGAAAGGGCCTTGATGATCACCTAGTTACAACACTCCTGCCATGAGCAGGGGCACCTTTCACTAGACCAGGTTGCTCAGAGCTCTATCCAACCTGCGTTGAACAATTCCAGGGATGGAACATCCACAGCTTCTCTGGGCAATCTGTTCCAGTGCTCACCATACTCACAGTAAAGAATTTCTTCTTAATATCTAATCTAAACCTGCCTCTTTCAGTTTAATATCCTTATCCTTGTCCTAGTCACTGCATGTCCTTGTCCAAAGTGCCTCTCCAGCTCTCTCATAGGCTTCCTTTAGGTACTGGAAGGTGTTTAAGGTCTCCCTGGAGCCATCTCTTCTCTAGGCTGAACACTCTCTGCCTGTCTGCACAGAGGAATAAGCTTGCTTAGGCAAGATAAAACATACAAGGTTCCCTTTTAATATACAGGGCTGAACACTCTGCCTGTCTGCACAGAAGAATAAGCTTGCTTAGGCAAGATAAAACATACAAGGTTCCCTTTTAATATGCAATACTTTATTCAAAGCAGCTGGATCAGTCAGAAAGAGAACTTGTTTGTTACCAAGACCTCTGTTGTCATTTTCTTTGCATGTGGCAAGGGTAAGTCATCAGTAAAACTGCCTGGATGCTGGTGTGATTGGAGGCACTCTTTTTGTTCTTTTACTTACCTGGTGTAGCTCCAGGCAGTTGCTGCTGTCTGAAAAATTCAGTTAATAGTCCTATATGTATATAATTATAGTTACATAAAATATAGTTAATATTTATAAGCTGTAAGAATTGGCAGGTGTTAGCAACACAGTTCTGAGCCTCTTTGCATCCAATATGATATCTGATAAAATCTACCTTTAAAAAAACAAAAACAAAAACAAAAAAGAAGCCAAAAAAAGAAACCCCAAACAAACAAAACCCAGATAAAAAAGCCCAAACAAACAAAGAAACACCAAAAAAACCCAAAATACATAAAACTCAGACTGATTTATTTTTTCACTTTTTTTTGGGGGGGGGGGAGTACACCAATAATGTTTTTCTTTCTGCTCTTAGAAATGTTTTCCTGTGCTATAAAGAAAGATGCAATGTCCTCAAAGTTTAAGCCTCATGTTTCTTAATGTCGTGGGGACAGCAGGGTATCTGTCACTGATTCAGTTGGGTTTCAGGGACAAATCTGTGTGCAACATGGTTAGACAGCCAGGTGTTCCCTTAGGAAGTGGGGAAAAGTGAAGTCAGGTTATTTTAATAGGTTCACTGTGTCTGTTTGCATGGCTGCACTCTCTGAGGTCCATATAATTCAATGTACTGGGAGGTCCAGGTGCTCAAACAGGGAGCTGTGAGCACATTTCACTGTGTGAACCCAGCTGATGTATCTACACAGTCTGGTGCTCTTACTCAGTTACCTGCCATCTCAAATTATTTTCCATTGTTTTCTGTTTTTTAACAGAAATAAGTTAAGTTGCTGACTGACTGCAGTGTCTGCTGTGGAAGGAAAGAGCGCACAGTGGATTCTTGAAGATACAGTTCTATATCTAATATGATTTATACCATGACAAATCAGTTACATGGTTTTGACTACAAGTTGATTAATGTTTACAGTTAATGAATTCCCACAACTCACATTTTCTGGTGGAATTTTTCACAGATTTGTAAGCAAACATATGAGAACATTAATTCAGAACTGGAGATAATTAGCACTTCTCTTTTAGTTTTCAGTTGGTTATTCTGCCTTCATTATATGAACTAAATTTCTTGAAACCTATAAGAACTTTGCAATTTTAAGTGATAATGACTAAGAAAGTAGAGTTTGCCTCCTAAGTACTGGCAGGGATCAAAGTCCACGGGGCCAGAGAGGACTAGGGAGAACTTCATAGTTCTTTAAAAGCATCCTGTTAAAACCAACCTACCAATGGAAATGGAGTGCAGATGCTCAAATCCCACCACTTCTGGATACTTCCTGAGTTTAGCAGCCCTCGTTGTTCCAAAGCAAGATTATAGCCTGGGAAGAAGCATTCTGCAGAACCCAACCCCTCCTGCTTTACAGCTCTGCAGAGATTCTGAATGCGTGAATTAAAAAATAATGTGTTTGTACCAGTGATGTCCAGCTGTGTCCATACCCACAGCACATTCCTCTGAAATGTGTATGGGTGGATGTGAGATATAAATCATGTAATGAAGTGGTCAGGCCAAAGCTCAATCTGTCCATCTCTCATTTCCCTTAAGCAACTGCCTTTGGGTGCACAATTCCTCATGCTTTGTTATGAGCAGACAGGCAGCCAGTGCTGTGCTGTGTGCAGCCCTGAACCCTTCAGCTGTGAGCTGCTGGCTCTGTAGCCAGCTGAGGTGCTGGTACCAAATGGCACAGTTCCATCTTTCCTTGTCACCTGCCAGGTTGTGCCCAGCTCTTGGTGTCTCTGCCATTCAGTTAGAGGAAACTGTCATGTGCTGGGAGTTACAACCACACACCACAGCCAGGGTTTGCCTTGTGTGGTTGTGGCTGTCGTGGTTTAACAGAGCAGGGAGCTGAACACCACACAGCCACTCCCTCACTCCCCACTGCCAGTGGGATGGGGGAGAGAATTAGGGAAAAAGAAGTAAAATTTGTGGGTTAAGATTTAAATAGGTTAATAATAGAGAAACTGAAGACAAAATAATAATAATAATAATAATAATAATAATAATAATAATAATAATAATAATAATAATAATACCAACAACAACAACAATATGTTGTTTTGGTTTTGTTGTTGTTATTGTACAGAAAAAGTGATGCAAAATGCAATTGCTCACCACTCACTGACCAGTGTCCAACCAGTTCCTGAGCAGTGGTCCTCTGCCAGATTTCCCCCTGATTTATATGCTGAGCATGACACCATATGATATAAAATATTCTTTTGGCCATTTGGGGTCAGCTGTCCCAGTTGTGTCCCCTCCCAGCTTTTTGTGCACACCCAGCCTCCTTAATGTCAGGGTAGGGTGAGAAGCTGGAAAGTTCTTGCCTTAGTGTCAGCACTGCTCAACAGCAACTAAATCAGTGTGTTATTAAAAGTATTCTCATCCTAAATCCAAAACACAGCACAAACAACCAGGAAGAAAATTAACTCTATTGCAGCCAAAACCAGAACAATGGCAAAACTGAGCACTCCTGTGCTTCAGGCAATGTGTCTGGGCATCCCAGGCACACCCAGACAATGGGAGTGTGCTTGAACAGCCCAGAGGGAACTGCTGAATTGCACACTGGGAGATGGCTGGAGGATTTCCTCATCTGTGTGCACTTTAAACATGTTTCCAGGGGCAAGGGAGTGAAGGCTACAAGATATTGGGAATGGTTTTGAAGAGTTGTAAGAGGATGAGTTTAAAGGTAGCATGATAGGTATGAGCACGTCTGGTCCAAAGGGTTTCTGTGAGAGACAGTGCAGTTTTTTGAGCCATGGCTTAGCTGTGTTGCTTTAACGTCTCTTTTGAGCCAGCTTTCACTTCCTGCCTATTTTAATGGTGGAAACTTTTGTGCCTTTAGCTGTGGTGTGGGTTACAATTCCTGTGATGACAGCTCAGAACCCAGATTCAGGGAAATTTTTCAAAAGCCAGGCCAAGGAAGGTACATTCTCTTTAAAGCTGTTTTAAAATTTTCCCATTAAAATTGAGTGGCAATAGGGTATATGATTACTGCCAACTGAGAAAATTATTCAGAGGAAGACAAGGGTGCATTTTAAATAAATTGAGTATCATATGTGTTTATTTGCATGCAAATGTGCACAGAAGATGAGGAGAGAAGAGAAGAGAGCCATATGGCAGTGGGTTACAAATGGCTCTACTGCTTAGGGAAATTAATAACTCTAAGCTTTGATATATATGAGCCTGCTGGGGTTCAGATGTTCTCATGCTGGTGCTTTAAGAAACCAGCTGAATGAATAAACAAACATTTGAAAGACAAAACACTTGGCCAGCATCCAGCTTAAAAATTCAGAGAAAAATGCCTTTAAAAAGGACTTAGAAAAAAGGTTGGGGCTTCTGTCACAAAATACTGGCTTTTCATCTTCATTAAAAAAAAATAAATTTGTATGCAAGATTCCTTCCTTTCCTCTGTCTTTGTCAGAAGACTAAACATTTATCAGGAAAGACATGCAGTGGAAACTGCACAAAGGTAAATTCTCCACAGCAGAACATAAACAGCACAGCAAAGGTTCTCAGTAGTGGTTTGGTTGCACTTAGCCTGAGACTTTGCAAGACCTATATGCCCTAACCCACGTGAGTGGGGCTTCTTAATGTTGTGTTTTCCTTGGAAAGAAAAGGAACAGGCATGGTAAACAGTGCTAGTGCATCACACTGTTTGTGTAGATTTACTCTGAAGGAATATTAAAAATCCCATCATATTCATGTGAGACTGGAGAGTGGTATTGCTAAACTTATAAGGAGATGTAATCGGGTGTTAACTGACAACCAACAGCACTCAACGCGCCCAGTAACCTGAAGAGTCCAAGCCATGAGCAGCCACCTTTTCCAAGGGAGTGCTACTGGAAGTGGCATCAAAGGTCTCTCTGAAGTCCAGGCAGACAAAATCCATAGTCTTTCCCTCATCCAGCAGGCAGGTCACCTTGTCATAGGAGATCAGGTTAGCCAAGCAGGACCTGCCTCCCACAAACCCGAGCCGGCTGAGAGTGATCCCCTGGTTGTTGTGCCATGTGATGCCACTCAAGATGATGTGCTCCATGACTTTTTCTGGCACTGAGCTCTAGATGTAGTTCCCTGGATCCTCCTTCCCAGCCTTTTTGTCCCTGGCTGTCACACTTGCTGATCTCTAGTCAGCTGGGACACCCTGGATTAGTCAGGATTGCTGTTAAATGATGGAGTGTTGATGCTCTTGCTGAGCATTTCTGCCAGCCTCAATTCAGCCTGGATAGACTTGAGTCTAAGTGGTGAACGTGAAGAATGTGCTCTAGTCTCAACACATTGCTGATGTGACTGTCAATAACTTGTCTTCACAAGCATTCTTTCATAGATGTACTGATCTGGCCTTTTAATGTTTTTGTTTTTATTGGGGAGAGGATAGGGGATGCATTTATCTTTAGATGAAATAACTGTGCATATCCATTCTGACTTCCCTTTCTACCTGAATTCTTTTACATCAAGTTCTGAGTTGTCCTGTTTGCAAAGACATACTCTGTGGCCATCCTGTACAGATGCCTCCTCCTGTTTTTCTTGTTTTGTTTGGTTTTGTTTTTGTTGGATGCTTAGTTTGGTTTGGTTTGGTTTGGTTGGTTTATTTGTTTTTAAATTACATTTTTTACCATTCCAGCTGCTTGGTAACATGCATGGCAGGCTGAGGAGTTCTTAGCCAGGTTAAGTATCACAGCATGGATCTATACCACCTTCCAAATTTCACTGTAATCAAGAGAGAAGAATGTGTCTGGCTTCACCTGAAAGGCAACCATGTATTGTAAATTATTCAACAGGGACTGCAGTAAGTTGGAGGAAAAAAAACCAACCCAAAATGTGATGCCCTCAAAATTCAAGGTCCTTTGGCCAGTCAATAAAAATTTGAGTGGAAGTAGAGATACTGAAACACATTCTTTGTTGCTTCAACTTTGGTTTTTTTTGCCAATGATATTAATTTAATTAATTTAATTAATGACAGATTAATTTTTGAGCTGTTTTGTTGACACTGAATCCCAGGTACATATGAACCCAGTGATTTCCTCAACAAACTGAAGTCTCAAAATCTATTAGAAATCTTCAGGTTAAGAGTGTGCAAACTCACAAGATTCAATATGCATAGAAAGCTCTTGCTTGTAAAGATATGACATAAACCATCAATTACTTAGTTTAATTCATATTCTCCATATGGATGTCACTTCTTTTTTCTAGGGATTTTGTCTGACTTTCATTTGCATGCCAGAAAGTAAATATTGGCAAGTTCAGACTTTCACATCATCAGCTGTTTGGGATCCATGTATTTGTAAAGTACTCTGTACACCTAGCTCTATACACAAATAGAAATGATTTAGCTACCACTTATTGAGGATGAATTGTATCTTCATTCTGCTTTTCAATTGGCTGCCTAAACTGGAGTATTTAGTGATTCCTATTTATGTACAGCCATTTATTTATGGTGCTTGCTGATAAACACAAGACTGGTGTCTTGCTTGGCAGAGCTTGTTTATTTCTTCTAATTTTAATGATTTAAACACAGGTATGTGAAACCATGACAGGTTTTCCTCTGCTGGCAGAGGTGGCTCAGGTGGCACCTGTTTGGCCACAGCTCTCATGGTAAATTGTATTTTGCTGGCTCAAATTCTATTGATGCAGGGTTAAAAAGTGATCCCAAAGGAAAATGCTAAACCTTGATTTTTTCAGTCTGCTCTGGCATTGACTGAGATAAGCAGTGTGTAAGTGCTTGTGAGTCAGCGGAAGAAATGGATGCATGGGTTGCCTTTTCCCTGGCATATGCTGGCTCAGACACACCTAATACAGGGTCATATCCCAGATTACAGCACTTTCTAGAGTGAAATCTAGAGATTTCTAGCACTTGCTAGAGTTTCTCCTGCCTGGGAAGGAGTCAGGCTTTCTCACAGACACACTCAGCCTTTCTAGGATGAGGCCAAAGTAGCACCAAGGAACTGGCCATAGGTCAGCACTGTTAACAGATGAGTTCTGGAGTTCATCTCTGTAGCTGTACATGAAAACAAGAGGAAGGACTGTTTGAAAAAAGCCAAGAGAGATAAAGCTTTCTGCTTTCTCAATAAATTACATTTATAAAGGTTTTTGATTTACAGTATTAAACATTTCTTAGTGAAGCAGTTACTCTTGTGGAGAATATCCAAATCCACCATAAATGAAGATGTGCTAAAATTTATGCTATGAGTAAAAGTAGGAGAACTTTCATCCCACCTCGTTCTCCTGATGGGGTTTAGGTGCTTCTTTATGATTACTCCTCAGTTAAGTAGCTGAAAATAGATGGTGGTATTTTCCTAGAAAACCTGGAAGCTCACAGCAAAGTTTTGTTGTGAGAGGAGTTAAACAGTACATTTTGAACCTTTGGGGTGTTTTAGTGTTTTATCTGAAATCTGAAAATGCAGTTATTCTGGAAATCTCTCCTTTTCAGTGTGTGGTTCTCCCTGCATGGATTCTGACCTGTCCCTGCTGCTGTTTGCTGTGGGGCCAGGGAAGTTCCTCCCAGCTCTGCCCTGCCTTCTGAGACCCTCACTCAGAGACCACCAGGCGTGCATTCATTCCAAGGGATAATTCTCTGGTAAGAGAGAATTTTCCTTTTCTGCTGCCAGAACAGAAGAAAATATTGAAGACAGTCAAAACTGAGACATAATTTTTGTGGTTTTCATGTGCCTTTAGGGGCAGGAAACCAGCCCATGAGAGATTGCTTTTTGTCTGCCTGAGGAGGTTTGTACCGGCAGTGGGCTACTACAAAGATTTGAGGTGAGAAGGGAAAAAACCCCAGGCTGAACCTGAGAAGAAGCACAAAAGAGAGATCTTTTATGTCCTAGAAGTATCACCTCTGTAGGAATAAACCTATTACCTTCCTTTCTGTGACACCTGGGCAAGCTCTAGTTGACAGGAGTTTGTTTTCACTACATCAGAAAAGATGGATCTTGGCAGCCTGGTTTATCCACTGTCTTTTTTTCCAGCTTTTTATTTGCAAAAGGGAATTGATGTTTTTTCTGTGGTATGCTCAGTGACACCACAAAAGACCATGTCTAGCCTGTTGCACACCAGCCATTCATTCTCTGCGAGATAAATCTTTGATCCTTTGATATGCCATGGCATTCAAGTGCTATTTAGAATTGTTACTCACTGAATTTTGGAAGATATATATTTTTCCACAAAGTATAAAGAATTCTCTCAGCTTGATTGTGCTCTCAACTAAATCAAAAAACATACATTCTTATTAAATGAAAAATTAGTTCAGCTTTTTCTTGATTTTCTACATTGATTGATTTCCAGCCAGTGACATGAAGAACTCTACAAAGTATGTTTTCTATAAATTTTACCAAAATAAGATACTGAGAGGAGGAAAGAAACCCTAGTAATGCCACAGCTGAGGCAAAGCTCTGACATCTTTAGTCAGAACTACTTTTCTTTCACACCAGTGTCAGAAGTCCCTCAAAGAAATTTCTATCAAACAAGATTGACTTCTCTCTTCTTAATAAGTGTGAAACAATTTGTTCCAAAGAGTGTGCATATCGTTAACTAAACACTTAAATACACAGGGTGTAATCTGTGTCCAGTCTGGAGTCTGACTGAATAGCAGAGACAGCATGGAAGTGCCTGAGGATGGGAAGGACACCAGTACGGACCTGGAGGAGGGTTTTAAACAGGACGACAGTGAAGATTGGCTATAACCAGCCTTGGCAATCAGGTTGTCTGTGGAAATTTTAGAAACTTAACCCTTGGTATGATATCCCTAGGGTCAGTCTTGCTCAGGAGCTGGACCTCCCTGCGTGACATGCACCGCTGGTCGTTGGCACAGGCAACGCTGGGAGCGAATGCTGCCAGACAGGGACTGCACGTGCCCTGCAACACTGAGCACAGGGAGGGGAATTGCTTCCACGGGCAGAAGCACCATCATGCAGATGGAATTCTGTCCCCCCTTCATCTGTGCTGGCACAGGTGAAATGCAAGGGGAATTTCAGATGAGATTAGGACTGGAAAACAAGACTACCTTTGCTTTGGTTAGCACTTGGCTAAATGCAGTGAAGAGGAGCTGCAGCACCCAAGTACTCTGCTCAATTAGACCGATTGCCTTTTTTTTCTTAGAGAGAGAGTGGGTTTGTTCAAACTCACTTTCAGCAGTGATGACAGGAAGACATCACAAATTACACTCCAAATTATCATGGCTAAAAATCTAGCTAATTATCTGGGTTTGAAATTAATTAAACTTCTGCCTTTTCAAGTCCTGACCCCAATGGCTGTTGATGGTTTGCTGTGTTTTTGTCCTTCCATGCTGCTCATATCTGTTTTCTGTCACTTCATATCTGGAGGTTGCATGCTTTCTCCTACAGGTCTTGGGTGATGCACTGAACTGCTTTGAAGGTCCCCTTTCCCACACACACTCACCCTGTCTGCTGACCCTGATTTGTGTCTGAAGTGAATTGAAAAGCACTCCCACAAGTACCAGCACTGGTGACAAAAATTACCAAGTCCTCCATTACTCTAACATTTACTGTGACTGAAGCACGTGCACCTAATTGTGTGGATTTGTTTTTAATCTTTCCTAGCTGAAACAGATGGAATCTCTGAGACAGCCA
Source organism: Onychostruthus taczanowskii (assembly GCF_017590055.1). Lineage (NCBI taxonomy): Eukaryota > Metazoa > Chordata > Aves > Passeriformes > Passeridae > Onychostruthus > Onychostruthus taczanowskii. Next base: position 25,002,943 of record NW_024501459.1, on the reverse strand, counting down.
CTGTTTAGGAGATATCTTCCCCCAACTTTGATTACTTTGAAAAGCTGAACTTCCACTGGCAGAAAACAAATCCTAATTCAAAGCCTAGATACTTACAGGACTCTTTAGTTCTTCCTCTCCAGCTTCACAGAGGATTCAAGCTCCTAACACTAAAATGTTTTGCAAATTAGGCCTTGAGTAGCTCATTTTGCACAGAAAAATATTCCATTTTAATTATTCAGCTTAACATGAAAGTGTGTCTAGCTCTAAGCAATGAGGCAATTTGAAGCTCTGATTAGCTACCCAAACATAAGCACTTTGCAGCTTTGAATACTCATCCAGTTAGGAATAGTTTACTTTTAATACAGAAAGATTAGATTTGCAGGAATCTTACCAAATATTTTCTTTGAAAACAACTAACCTATGTAAAATCAAGGATGTTCCTTGATCAGTCCTCATGCTGATTTATTCAAGAAGCAGTGGCAGCTGGAGGGAGGGAAAAGGAGCTGGATGTGGGACATGTGATGGACTCTGGCATCTTTAATCTTATCTGGTATCTTTATCTCTGGTTCGCATACTTGTCTCCTCCATTTTCAAGTGTTCTTGATACAAAATTCAGATGAAAAATATTTCTTACTAAGTTTTATCCTCCAATCTCATGTGGCATTATTAAAGGAGATATAGTGTAGTGCAGTCTTGTGGCTTTCCATGGTCCAACACTGCAATTCTGAAACTACTCATCCTGAAAGGCAAATTCTGTGCTACACAAAGCAACTCACTGCCCTCTTTAATTTCTATTACCAGCTGGATCAACAGTCAAAGTAATTACTCTATGCATAAGTAATTAATATTCTATATTTCAATCAACTTGAAAAAATACCAAACCAATTTTTAACCTATTTCTATTTATTGCTGGGATTGATGGTAACAGATGAAGAAGCAGAAGGTGTTTTTGCCTTGTCCTTCCATTCCTGATCAGTAAAACATGACAGCAATTTTCAATTAATTCTAATTAATTTCCAATTAATTTCCTCAAATGAGGGACTATGAAAAATGACATTCTGAAGACTGGAGAAATGATGGATTCGTTTGGTACAGCTCTTAGTCACGCAGACAAGGAATGATTCATGTGACATTCTCTCTTCATGTCACAAAAATTAGGTTTTGAGCTCTCTAGTCATTCTGTAAAAGATGCTACAGTAACACACCACTTCAATCTTTACAGTGGTTCATAATTTAATTAAAGAGAAAATTTCCCCTTTTCCCCTCATATCTTGTTTGTGTTTTACACAGTTACCTGAGGAAAATAAGCAGGTGTATCTGAACATTTCTATTAATCCTTTGCCAAATGAACCTTGCAAACTTTAAGTACTCAAACCTCATAAAGACACAGTCCCTGGTAATGCAAAGAACCCATTGCTGAGCCACACATTTTGTATTTCATAGATTAGCCAATTCCAGACACATTACTGGGGAAACAACAATTGATCAACTGAAAAAAAGAAGTTAAATAGAACCTAGCACATAAAGAAATGCTCTATACAGCTTCTCTAAGTAGTGGAAACTTTCCTGAAAATGAATAAATGAAATGGGAGAAATTTTCTGTTGGAAGCAATCCAAAGACTTTAAGAAGACAGGAAACTTTAACTGCAAGAAGAATTTCTGTTCCAATGCAACTGCCTCATCCAGCATCAGGGAAATTCTCCAAGAAGTTTGTTTCGTCAGTATCTTTGCACGATAGGGCTCCCCTCACTTACCCCACCACGCAGACCTGTGTCAGTGCCCCAGCAGCGCCGGGCTGAGGGACACGGGCAGCCCGGCCACTGCAGCGGCCCCACGGCTGTGGGCCTGTGCCTGGCGGCCGGCAGGCCAAGAGTGTCCTGGGGCATCAGGCACAGCACCGCCGGCTGGGCAAGGGAGGGGATTGTCCTGCCCTGCCCTGCCCTGCCCTGCCCTGCTCTGCCCTGCGCTGCCCTGCTCTGCTCTGCTCTGCCCTGCCCTGCCCTGCCCTGCCCTGCTCTGCCCTGCTCTGCTCTGCTCTGCTCTGCTCCGCTCCGCTTGGGGCGGCCTCAGCTCAAGTGCTGTGGGCAGTTCTGGGTGCCACAAGAAAAGACAGATAGAAAACTATCAGAGAGTGCCCAAAGGAGGGCAACAAAGATGGTGAAGGGCCTTGAGGGGAAGCCATATGAGGAGCAGCTGAGGTCACTTGGTCTGTACAGCCTGGAGGAGAGGAGACTGAGGGGACACATCATTGCAGTTACAACTTCTTGTGAGCAGCGACAGAAGCTGAGGGATTCACCTGAAGCGGTCAGGCAAGGTTTAGGTTGGATATCAGGAAAAGGTTCTTCACCCAGAGGGTGGTTGGGCACTGGAGCAGGCTCCCCAGTGAAGTGGTCACAGCACCAGCCTGACAGAGCTCAAGAAGTTTTTGGACAATGCTCTCAGGCACATGGTGTGAATCTTGGGGATGTGCTGGCAGTGCCAGAAATTTGACTCAGTGATCCTTGTGGGTTCCTTCTGACTCAGCTTATTTTGTGATTCTGTGTTTATAAATGTATTGTGCCTTCATGTTGGGCACTGTCTCAGCCCCTCTCTGCCTGTGCAGTGGCAATAAGTGAAGCCAAGACCATGAGCTTCCCAGAAACTGGGATAACCAGGTTACAAAACATCACAGCAGCACTCATGGAAATAAATGCCCAAAGATATTTTTGCATGGGCATCCCCATAAAGATTCACTGATTCTTACAAGCATTATGGTGGAGTGCACTGACTGCAGGATAACGCCCCTGTGATGTCCTCACTGAGGCCAGAATTAAGAGGGTAGCATCTTTCATGAAATTGAGGCATAAGATCTACCAGAGACATGTACCTGTCTAGTGTAAGCCTTGTATGAAGTCAGTCTCTTAAAATAGCAGTTCCACAAAGCAGATGTTCTGGAGGGCAGAAAGGACACTTGGATTGTGGGGACTTGTGCTAATTTTAATGTGTCCCAAGAGTTTCAATATTTTGTCATAGTGAACAAAGAAAACCAACTGAAGTCAGAAATCAAACTTTGACTTTCTCCCAGCCAAAAACCATCAAATGAGATTTGCAGCATAGACAGCACAATTGGGATAATAAATGTCCTAGAAAAAAAGGGAAAGAATACATGAGATAGTATGTTTTAGCGCAAAAATAAATCCTTCTGAACAGACTAGAGAGAGAAATATATCTTCACCCAAAAGTCTGGAGATTGAATCCCTGCTGCAGAGCTCAGAGATTACCTGTTTTTCATTTCTCTTACTAATGTCAATGTATGTGGATTACACCCACTGTTAATAAACACAGGTTTTAGCCTTATGAAATATACATTCTAAATTTACATTTAGCTTCTTCACTGATGGCAGCTGTCCTACATATCCATGGTGTGCACTTGGGTTTACTGAGGGATATCCCTTCAAAGAGTGTCTTTTGAGTATTGAAGGAGAAAGAATTAAAAGAATGTGTTTCACATTTGAGGTATTTTTTGATGCAGTCTTTTATTCCCCACTGTGCATTTAATATGCTCGTGTAGACTTGCTGCTTCTGGCACAGTCTTAGAGATTAGATTTCTGAAATACTGACAGAAGTCCAGCTACTTTGCTGAAACCATAATCAGAAAAATCTGGCTTTCGACAGCTCTCATTAAGTGGGAAAAGAAAATCCATTCCAGTGTCTTCTTATTTAAAAATAAATTTGTAATTAATTAGCCAATGCTGTCCTGCAAAACTTTGAAGCACACAGAGGTCACCAAGAGTGTATTTGTGTTTGATGAATTTGGTGGTAGAGAGAATTTTAATAGCATTTCAGCACAAAGTCACAATCTTTGAGACAGGCACTTACAAAACTGTAATTATTTAGTGCTGTTATCAGATGGTATTTACCCCTTCTATACTGCTTTTTAGCCATGTCCAGTTGGTCTTTCTTCGCCTTGTAATACTAATTTTTACTGTCCTTTCATTAGCCTCTGGTGAGCCACAACACAATCTGCAAACACCATAAAACACTTTTTCTGTGAAAAACATTATCCCATATTAAAATTTATTTTCTTATTCTTGTTTATAATAGAAGAATAATACTTTTAGGGAGAAGTAGTGTCTTTTATCTCCTATCCTAACATTCCAGGCAGGAGACACTCTTTCCAGAGCACAAGTCAGTTTCAGATCTGGATGTAAAGGATGACACTGCTGGCAGAGAACAAAACAACTGCTCTGAGTTTAACTTTGTTATGGGTACTGGGTGGAAACCTTTGGAGAAGAGGAGTCATAAATAAAGGATAGTAAAGTAATTTAGTTTCCAAGAGGTAGAGTGGCTGTGCTTATGCTAACACCAAACTAGACCACCATCTGTTTGCCAACTCAGACCCAACAGGCACCACATGGTCTGTGTCTGTATCACATAAATTCCTCTACTCTCGCAAAGCGGGTAGCAACACCCAAAAGTGCTTATTTGGAATATTGCCAGGCCAGGCTATCTCCCTGTGAGAGTGTCACTTTGCTGGGGGCTAGATGTGCTCCAGGTACTGAACAACAGCTTGACAGTGTTGGTGGCAGCAGGACAGTGCCCAGCCTCAGCTGCTGCTTCATTCACTACTATTCACTACAGGCAATTATCACCTGCAGAATAGTATTCCTCAGCATCAAAACACTTATTTTTAGAAGTCATAATAGAAGTAGCCTGTTGGACTTCAGCCTGACAGTCCAGAATATCATAGCACTGGGAAAAAGAAACTAGAGTCTGTAATTTAGAAAAATGCAGTCTTATTATGTGAGCTCCATCCGTCCATGGTCCCTTATGTTTTCCAGTACATCAGACACAACAGTCTCTTTTCAATCTTGTCACATGCTATTTTAGTGTAACAGCAACAGCTTGTGAAGCTTCTTTGATGTGTAACTTGTTACTAGACATGATCTCTAAAAAATCAGACTAACCTGTTCTCACTGCAGTAGACATGGCCATCTGTCTCTCCCACACATCCACTGTATCTCTCACAGCCTTGTTCACTCTTCTAATTGTTCTGCATAAACACAGTAGGATACAATATAACATTTTAAAATGTCATGTTTACATGATAAAGAGTCAATTTTTGAAGATGCTTCCTCCCTTCAGAGGTGCCATTTCCTTTTTCCTTCCTAAATGCGTGTCCTATATGCTAAATAACTTATTAACCCATTGTAATTTCTGCTCATTGTTCTCCTGAATGACAATAACATATGCCTGAACATAATAAAGCGTGCCTTTCAAGATACCCTTCAGATATAAATCAGTGGCATATGAGACAAATCTGTTATCCCAATTTGCTGTCTGTACTTTCCTCAGACACTGGGAGCTGCATCGTGTTGTTTGTTTTCTTTCATACAGTTATTGTCTAGAACTTGAAAGAAAAACCTGTTTGTGATCAACAGGGATTTGATCCATTGTTACAGAGCCTCTTTCTGCTGTGGAGCTGGCAGTAGATTTGCATAATTACATTCTGAAACTAATATAAGCTCAAGGTATGCCCATCACAGATAGATCTCATCTCAAAAATTGTACTTGTTGGATGGGTGACACTTATTTTAGACATTACCTGTTTTCTGTGCTTTATTTTATTAGAGGCTATGAGTTAAGTGAAGATTTTGGGTGAAAGTCTATTACTATAATCTTATTTTCATTATTCCATATTTGTATATATCCAAGCTATGGGATATAAATGGTTGTTAACAATGAGAAGGAGCATTTCTCTCCTCTACACAAAATGGAAGTTTATCATATGAGATTGTTAATATTTTCCTGGTTCCTATTTTTGATGGTTTCTTGTGTTTTGTTTTTTGTCCCATGCTTTGGCCTTGACAGAGCTTTTCTCTTCTGCCTGTTTGGATCCAAAATGTGTGCAGGGCAGAAACACCTCTCTGATGGAACACCCTGCACTCAGGCTACAGCCCTCTCAGCACAGATGCAACTTTGTTTTCCCTTAATTTTTCCCCACTAAAATAAAGTGCTGAGAGTGGCTCCAAATGCCAGCACAAGCCTGAAGACACTTGAGGAGTTATGATGAAAGAGTTCTGATCCACCTGGCAGGTGTAAGAGGTGTTTGTCAGTGCTGCCCTGGTGTGTTTCTGTAGAGTGATGGGTGCTGCATTAGATCACAGTATTGCTCTTGGAAACAGCACGCATTGGCAGCTGTTAGCACAGGTGTCTCAGGAAGGAAGCTCAGTGAGTTGTAGTAAGACTTGGAGCTCCACATGGCTGAAGGCAGCTGAGCCTCCCTGGGCCCTGCTTTGGGCTGATGCTCTGTCAGACACCAGTGCCCTGCCCCATCAGCATTTTTCCCCACCAGCAGCCCAGCACCCTCAGCTGAGACCAAAATGTGCCCTCTGCAGTGCCCTGCTTAAGTCTATACATCAAACCATTAATAAAAGCACACATAATATAAACTTCCATAGAAACTCTCAAAACAAGCAGAAAAAAATAACCTTTTCACTTGCAGTAAGAGAGAAATGCAGGAGGAATAGGGCAATTATGCATCTCCACCAAACAAATAGTTCATCTTAGTGGTAGAAAATAATACAGTTGATACAATCTACAGCTGTTAGGGAAAGCTGAAAGAGTGAAGCTTGTAGGGAGGAACTTAAACTTGACTTGATAACATCTCTGGGACATCTACTCCAGTATTTGACCACATTCACAGTAAAACGCTTTTTCTTAATGTTTAAGTGAAATTTGCTGTATTTCAATTCATGCCCATTGCCTCTTGTCCTGTCACTGAGCATCACTGAAAAGAGTCTTGGAGCTTCTCTCTATCAGGTATTTGTACATGCTGGTAAGATTCCCTGAGCCTGCTCTTCTCCAGGTTGAAAAATCCCAGCTCTCAGAGCGCTTTTCATATATCAGATGCTTCAGTTCCTTCATCCCTCTGTGGACCTGCACTGGGCTCACCCCAGCATGTTCATGTCTCTCAGGCACAGTATCCCAGATGTATTTCACAAGGGCTGAGTAGAGGGGAAGGATCACCTTCCTGGCCTGCTGACACTTCTGTCTGGTGTGGCTCAGGAGGTTCCTGGCTGTCTTTGCTGCAGGTGGCTTTTGCTGCTTTGTGGTCGCTCTGTTCACAGGACCCACAGTGCCTCATGTCCCCAGAGCTGCTCTGAGGTCAGCTCCCACCACCTACCAGTGTATGGGGTTATCCAGCCCCATGCAGACAACTTGAGCTATTACCTGGGATTCTCCAGCAAGATCTGACTGGAAAGGGAGCCCTCTGTCTTTAGGACTAATGGTAGATCATTTACCTAAGGAATGAGAGGCATGAATTGGGCTTTAGTCTCGCTCTAGGGCGTTTAGCCTCTGTATATCCTGATCCTCAGAAGACTGAGTTTTCTGTGCATTACCTTGAGGAAAATCAGCAGATGAAGTAATTCCATTGATCCTCCTGAGGCTGGGTTCAAGCATGAGTGGCTGACATCACCAGGAAAGCCAAGCAGTACCCATGGAGTAAGGAAGCAACTATGCTGATTGTAGTGACCAAAGAACAAAGTGGCTTCTGGGCTCTGCCCCTACTCCCAAGATGTGGGGGTTTTTCTCCTTTTTTATTTGTTTGTTTAATGCTGTCCAATGTAAAATACATAAATAATCCTTGTAACAGGGACAAGGATTCATATGAATCCGCTCCCATTTAAGCACTATAACTACTGCTAGACTACTGGCGCACTTCTCTTCCTTCAGGAAAAAAAGACTGCATTTTTCAGGGTCTCATTCTTCTACAGATGAAAAAGGATGTTGTTACATTGTCTGTCCATTGCCAAGGACAGCAAGACAAAAGGTAGTATTCAAGTAGTTGTTAAAAAATTTAAATTGCAGTATAATTATCTTGCTCAACATTTTATTAGAGTAGCAACAAAAATCCATTACAAATTAATCCCCACAGCAGCATGCATCCAAGAATTACAAAATGCTTCTTTTTAACAAAAATTGTTCTACATTTATCAGTAGTACATTTCTCTGAACAATTTCACACTATTTATAATAAACAAATAAATAAACCACTTGAAGTGACAGAATGAAACCAGAATTTCTCTGGGTAGATGAAGAAAAAATTCCCTCCAAACCAGTTGTTCTTACATAATTTGTTAGAATTCAAATTTCCAAGATTCAGCTCCCAAATTAATGAATTCAGGAGTCCAAATCACTTTGACTGAGCCAATTCACTGGCATTAGCTCTATCACTGTATCCCAGTAGTAATGAAAGAATCATGAGAATATAAGCTCTTACTGAAAATAACAAAAGAGCAAAGAAACAATTCTGTCTGAAGAAGATATAAAATATAAAAAGATAATTTTCAAATTTCACTGCAATTTGTAGCAAAATAAACAACTTTTGCAACAAAAGAAACACAAATAGTAGATAAATGAATTCACTGTTGAAATATCTTCTCACATTCTTGAAATAATGATTTTTTTCCCATGGTGACAGTGCTCAGATCTGGGGGTGTGAGTGTCTGTGTGATTAATTAATTAATTAATTAATTTATAGACTAACTTTTTAAAAACAAACAAAATTGTTAACTTCTGAAGTGACTGATCCAAGCCTTCACTGTGTAGCTGGGGAGGTACTGCAGCAGCTCCTCAAGTAGAATCAGTCCTTCAGTCCACTTTTCCAGGTAACTTTTCTGAAGTGGTGCAAGTGAGATCTTTACCATTTGAGTTGTGCTATCAGTTTCCACAGAAGCATCATAAACTCTTTTACAGCACACTGGAGCTTCTTTGATGTATCCTTTACTCTGAATTCAGGGAGGTCGTGTGATCATTTGAACTAAAGTGTGTTACAAATACACCTGACCTTTCTCAGCTGCACAATTTACCTTCACTGAAGGTTCTGAAATCTCAGCATTTCAGAAAGGAAGCAGCATAGCTCCCCTAGCCAGACGTGAAAGCAGCACCTCTTCTGTTACATTCTGAATAAACTTCTAAATAACAGTTCAATAAGAATGCAATCCCTTACACAAAAGATGTTAAATAAGGATATAGGCATGGATTTCAATATTGCTACCAATCAGACAATTCTTTCTGACTAAATATTGCAAAGGACTTTGCTATCCACAAAATAAATATACAAAGATAGTTATATTACTGAAGTCAGTAGTTGACAACCAGCCACTTTCACTTCTAGCAAAAAAAAAATAAAATTGATATAATTATAAATAAATTTAAAACCACATAATTAAAAAAAATACATTCTCACATATATAATTTACAACATCTGGGTACAAGAAAAAATATTGATTGCTGTTCTAAACAGAAGGACAAAAACACAAACAGTCACATCAGGATGATATCAACAAAGTTTTGTAGTGTTAGCTGTATATCAGTATAAAATTAGAATGGATTTCACGACTAACATCTATACAGTCACATTACATTATCAGTTAAAATCACACCTTAGCTTAAATATGCAATTATAAATACTGTGTTTTTGCACACAATTTTGCAATCATAATAATTACTGTTAGCACAAATAAATATCAGAAAGAAATAATTTCATTTTTGTCATTCCCAGTGATGATGCATACAAAGTCACCTACATTGATTTTAGCCCTTCCTGAAGCATCACAAAGAATATGGGCTTAAATACCTCACTTGAGCATCTGGTGGAGCAGAGGCTGAGAATGCAGACAGTTACTGTTTGAGCAAAAAGGCAAGCAAAGGAAAGAATTCAGTTCTGGTTCTGTTGGTCTATAAAAGATGTCATTCAGTCTGTGCTCTGAAAGCATTGAGATAAAAGTGTAAGTTTTACTGTTATTACACAAATACTGAGCTCAGTTTTTAGTGAGCCAGGTGTGCTCCTCACCAGACAGCCAGGTTTCCAGGGAGTGCCCTCTTTGCCTGCTGCTAGTCCTGCACATCTTGCTTTTTAAGTAAGAAAAGCAAATAGTTCTAGCATCTCTTGAGAAATTCTGGAAAGTAGGGCCTCCTCTGAAAGCACTGAATAGATGCCTGGCTGAAAACAGCATGTGAAGGGCAAAGGGATTTCCAGGTACCAGCTCCACCGGTGGCCGCCTCCGCAGTCTCTGCCTCCAGTTCAGACTGGGAATCACCTCCCAGAAGCTGTGAGCAGTCCTGGCTTCATCACAAGAGTTTGCAAAGTCAGACACAGGAGTTTGCCTTTACTTTGAATGTCTCTTGGCTAAGCAACCATAAATTCCTGTGTAAGGCTCACAGATAATTTAATTTCTCTGTGACAGGTGCTTTGGAGGAAATGTTAAACAGGTTGTGGTATCTCTCCTTGGCTTTCCCTTATGGCAACCTGTAGCTTTAAGCAAGTCTAAGCAGTAAAATGCTATAGAACTCTGTATTTTCACATCAGGCTCTACAAAGGAAAGGTTTGCCCAAAATGTATGTCAAAGCTTCAGAATTGTATTTAGGAGATTAATTGCTCGGTAGTGATTTGAGAATACACTGGTATCCTTCTCTCTGACTCTTGAGCCCTAGCCACCTTTGCTTACTTGCCTGACACGTGACTTACTCTGTCATTTTAGTTCTTCCTTATTATTTTAAAAGCAGTCTGGACATTGCCCTTCCAGTCCTCTGGGGGTTCGGACATCTGCACAGAAATAGACCCCACTGCATGTGCCTGCCTGGTAGCCTGTGCTGCTCAGATAGACAACCTGGAGAGCTGGGAAATGCAGAGGATTTGGGAAAGACTGCAACTTGGCCTGCATGGGTCCTGCTTCTGGCTCTGCTCCAGACAAAGCTCTGTCAGCTTCTGGAATTTCGTCACACCTACTTTGCTTCTTGCTCTTGGTCCCTTCCATGCCCTGCCATCACTCTGCCAAGCTGGAAAATGCCTGTGGAGCTCTGCAAAGGTGAAACAGGAGTTAAAGCAAGGATGCAGACAGAGCAGGATACAGACTGTTTGCAAAATCACAGAATCACAGAGTGAGTAAGGTTGGAAGGGACCACAGTTGGTCATCTGGTCCAACCTCCTTGCCCAAGCAGGGTCATCCCAGGGCACATGGCACAGGACTGAGTCCAGATGGTTCTTGAATATGTCCAGTGGGGGAGACTCCACAACCTCCCTGGGAAATCTGTTCGCTTCCTCCTTGCCATGTAGAGAATGCTCAATAGAGCCCTTTGGATGCAGCTGACATAGATTCACCGTTTTAACACTTTAATCTGAGCCTATTGGGGTGTCTTTAGTTCTCTTTAAGTTTGCAAATATAGTTGATTATTAGTGAAAGTGGCTTGAATTAGGGAAGTGGCTGTGTAGGCAAAAGAATACTGGATAGGAAAGCCTTACAGTGCTGTAGAGGCTGCCTCTTTTACCTGCTCTGGGCAGGTTTGTGACTCTTGGGGATGGGGCTGTGCAGGACTGGGAGCTGGACTCGATGAACCTTCTGGGTCCCTTCCAAATCAGCCTATTCTGTGATTCTGTGAATCAGGTTTTTTACAGGTTTTTGAATGTCATGTACAAAAGCTGTGCAAAATGTTTGTGACACTCAGGAGTACACAGGCCCTTTCCTGGGCTTCTGCAGCTCAGAAGTGAGAAAATGAACTTCTAGCAAGAACAAGAGCTGGTCTAGAGCAAAGCCAAAGCAATACATGATATTTTGTCTGCAGCTACATTAGGGAGACTATGGCCCCAGCCTGCTTATCATGGGCCCGTGTGGGAAGAGCAGGAAAGGGGCTCTGCTGGCAAGTAAAAAGCCATGATGACTTTCCCTCTGACAACACTGTATATCCTAAAGTATCCTAACAGATGAACTTGAAAAACATTAAACATTTAAACACTTTAAAAGTGTCATTTTTTTCCTGAATTTTCCTCTTTTCCCTATATATTATCCATATTAAAGCTCTAAACCCCTTCTAGCACTCAGACACAATTGGTGTTGAACCAAGATAAAAGGAGCTGTTAAAAGCCTGTTACATACTCTTCAATATCTGTTAATTTCCAGCAGGATTTAGTAATAGGTGAGATTTACACTTAAAGTATGGTACATCTATAAACCTGATTGCTGAAAAAAAATAAGATATTTTAAATGCCTCTGGCTTTTTAATTTGTTTGTTTCCTGCTGCAAAATCATTGACTAGTCTTCCTATTTCATGCTGCTCAAGGTAAAAATAAACCAAAGAAACGAAAGATTTTGTGCTTTTTGCCATCAGATACCTGTTTACTGAAGTGTGCTGTGATGGCTGCAATGAGATTTGCACTGATGTGGGATGAGGGAGTCACTGGCAGGTAATTACTGCTATTAGCAGCAATTTTGGCTGTTCTTGGAAGGTCCCCCAGCTACTGCCCAGTACAGGTACACATTAGAGCAGATCCTCTCCTCACCTCTCGTCTTCACAGGGAGTATCATCCCCTGCCCCACTCTGTGTCCATGGACATGTCCTGGCAAGACATGCTCATTCTGAGATCACAGATCATTCTTCAGCCAGGTAATGGGAAGAATGATTCTGGTATTCTACTGAAGCCAACTCACCTGCCTAAAGTTAGGCTGTATTAAGTACTTCATTCAGTTAGCCTCAATAATATACTCTTTTCACTCCCCAAGACACTGCATTTTCCTGTAGGGCACAGGCAGCTATGAAAAGATTTATGGTAGCTTCAGCAATTCTGTGAGCAGAAATGTCCTTACAATTCATACAGCTGGTGGGAACAGAGCATCCAAACGTCTTACATGGCTGTGTACTCAGAACAAGGTGGGCCTCAGGCCTGAAAATGAGGAGAGAAGAAGCAAACTGAGAAAAAAATACTTTACACTCATATAATCTGCAAAAACAAATGAAAACTAAGCCTCTTTGTAGATAATTTATATTTTTAAGATCTAAATGTATGGGATCACAAACAGCATTTAGGTAGTATTTTGTAAAAAGAAATCATGAAAACAGTAATGTGTATAATTAGAGAAGTGAGTTAAAGAGATGTGCTACACACGACAGAATGAAAGTGTGTGGGAGAGCCTCTCCTCAGCACCAGCTGTGTGATTAACCCCCAGCTGGAGTCAAGGGGGAAGGCACAAGAAAATGCCCCATTGCCCTCCCTGCAGCCAGCCAGAGCATGCCCAGAGGAATCACTGAGCTCAGACACCATCACCCTCCTGCCAGACGTGTACCTGAGGCACCACACCTGAGAACCACTCTCTGATGCTGCACTAGAGCCCACTGTTCCTCAGAAAAGAAGCCTTAACCTGATTGTTTCTCCCCATCCTTCCGCATGCTTCAGATCCTCCAAGTCCCTCCATGCTTGGCACAAGGCACTTTGAAAACACAGCTTCCCAGAGCTGGGCAGTTGTCCCTCCCTGCCATGCCCTGTTTGGGGCAAGGCCTGTCCCTGCCAGCCTCTCCCAGCCCTCTGCAATGCTGCCCTGGCTGAAAGCTACCCCAGCACAGCCCCACACCAGCAAGGTGCTCTGGTTCTGGAGGACCCACAGCAGACACTGAAATGTATTAACTATTACCTTGGATGACAAACACGTATCACCAATGGACAGTTTTGCAGAGGACAGGTAGGTATTGGTAATATCTTCTAGCTCAGTGCTGAAATGATCAGAATCCTTGATGACATTGTAATTTAGGGCCATGCTGTAATTAGCAGGTTTCTTCTCCTGTTTCTGCTGGTAGTTGCACAGTTTCCTGAAGGCTGCTCTGAATTTCTGGGACATGAGATTGTAAATTACAGGATTGATGGCACTATTTAAATAAATACAGATTCTGCAAAATAGCAGGAACCAGTTTTCTTGGAAGGGTCTGGAAAGAAAGGAATTTACAACAACCAGAGTGCGGTAGGGCATCCATAGGAATGCAAACAGGATCACAACCACGGCCAGCATCTTGGTAACCTGAGGGAACACAGAGAGAGAGACAGAAGAGGGGCAGAAGATCAGTACACCCTTGGAATGAACATGTGCATTCTTATGCCTTTCTTGGGCCAAACCAAACCTCTGGACAGATCCTTCAGTAGGAATTTCTGATGAATAGTTGATTCAGAAAGTTTTTCTACAGTAGGAAGTACAAAAACCTTGGCTTCAATTTTTTCCTAGTTTTTGTTAAATTACTCTTTCCAGATGATATCCCCATAAGCTAACTGTTGTAGACCTTAGACATTTCCACTTCTTATGCTGGAAGGGGATGTTGATTCAAATGGGGAAAAAAGGACAAAGAGTATTTTTTTTCCCAAACACATTAGATCTCTACCTTTAGACTAGTATAGCCTGTAGAGTAATTGAACATGAAGCCTTTTAAGGTTATCTGGTTTAACAGTCAGCCTAAAAAAATTTTCCAAAGCTAAAAATAAGGAAAAAAAAAGAGAACAATTAAATTAATTTATTTTCCTCAAGTCCTGAATATTTAATTAGATCTTAATTATTTGATGTTTGCTCTGAAAAGTCAAAGTTTACAGAGCCTGGAAAAAAGGATTATCAATCAAAGTTGATTGTTATAAGAACTTTATTCCATTATATAATTTTCTTTAGAAAAAATAAAAGAACAACTTTTGGGAATACCCAGGATAGCTGAAATGAACAAGAAATAATAAAAAAAAAATTAAACCCACTTTAAAATTAGTCTTTCTTTTGCAAATAATTTAATTCTGGTGTAGACAGTATTCAACAGTCTGTATGTTAAAGAAAGTTTGAAAGATATTAATAAAGAAAGTAGAAAGCACACAGAAATGTGACATGGGACGATACGTTGGCACACCCTCATGGAAGTCAGGAGATGACTTGGTTTTAACTGTGTGAAATAGAAAATTTTGACACACATTTTGATGAGTTACAACTGTTTCTTCTAATTGCAGATTTATAAGAGTTTCAATGGGAGATAACTCCACTAAGATCATTCACACATGCTGGTTTTAGAAGTGGGCTTTAGTTTGAAGTTGTGAATATATAATTCTATTGTGTTCTGACCAGATAAGCTCATTATATAGAAACCTGCCATCACTTTGCCTAATGAATGTATTTTCTCCTATTTTCTAGAAAGACACACTTTTCAGCCAGTTTATTTAGTTTGTTATAGGTATTACAATAAAGAATGTGATGAAAATCAACGTTACTCTACAAATTGATGTATCTTTATCTATTTATTGGTCTTTAAATGTGCATATTCAAAGGCTGCAAATTTATGTTATAGTTCTTCCCTCACCCTTACTTTTGTTTTCTCTAAAGCTGTGTTCAGTGGACATAAAAAATAAGACTAAGAAATGCTATCTCCTTTTTTGTCACTTGACTGATACATTTCATTGACTTCTACATTGTTTATTTTCTAATTTTCTGTGCACAGTCATTGAATTTGAGCAAAATAGTAACATGAATGTTCCAGGTAACTCAAAGGATGATCTCTCCTTGTCTCCACTTCTGAAAGGGCCATTCCTGTGGACATGGTGGCAAAGAGAGAGTTGACCCAGTACTGACCCATTCTGGCTCTCATCCCTCTAGTTCAGCTCCAGCCTGTGCCTCCAAACTGAGCAAATCCATTCAGTGGAGAACAATCATTTCACTGTAGAAAATAATCCACATTTAAAGGAAGAAAGCCACCATTTGTGGAGCCTGGGTGAACAATGGGACCGAGCCAAACCAACAGGTGTATTCCATCAGCTCAGGCATTCAGGGCATAACAGCCTACACAGGCATCAGAGTACCAGAAGCTCAGCAGGGCACTCCATTATGGTACCTACCAGTCATTGGCAATTTACATTTCCTTCAGGAAAAATTGCTCAGAGGATCCTTTGCAGTGTTGCAGCTATCAGCTTGAATCCGGACTAGAAGTAAATTATTCTTACAGTCAAAGAGGGGTAATTTAGAGTCACTGTACAGCAGTGAAAGAAGACTGTTACTGCTCAAGTGATTGTATCCCATACATTGCAAATATATATATATGTATATTATATATGCGTGTTTATATGTATGTATGTATGTAGTGTGCAAATGATTAGCTGAATTTGTGTATATTGGCATTTGGATGCACATTTTCTTTCTAACACCACAAGCTTCTGCTGCTAGAAACAAAGCACTCTGTAGAGCTGGTTTTTATTTTGCTCAGGTCAATGAACCAACTCATGTACTCATATATCTTCACAGAGTCTACATGCAGTGCAAGAGAAGAGGCAGAACCCATGGGTGGCTTCTCTTGGTGGCATCTCTTGGTGGTTCAGTCCATGCAGGACAATGAGGAGAATTCACTATAATTTTAAACTGTCTGCAGTACATATCCTTCCAAAGCTGCCAAAAATAACAAACCTCTCACAAGATCTCTATTGCCTGTCAGAAATTCAGTTTCCCGATCCATCTGACCAGCTGTGGCTGTCTCTGAGACACACAAATTACCTGAGTTCAGGTAATTTGTTCTTTGGTAAATGCTCCTTAGACTGGTTCTGGAGTGGTTCTTCACGCTCAGCTACCTCAGACAATGACCTGTGTGCAGAAGGAAGCAGTTCTGAGGAGGTGCTCTGGCAAGGCTTACTTAGTCCCAGCATGGGGGTTGTCACCCCACTGCAGGGTGAGGCCCTACTCAGGGCATCTGACACAAATTCACCTCAATTTGCTTCATAGGTGAACCCATTATCTAAATACATGACTGAGGCCAAAGCTTCATTCTTATCCACAATAAAAGTCTTTATTGCTGAACATGAATTCTTTAGAGGAAAGTTTGGTCCTCTTTGTTTAAGCAAAATGCCATATCCTTTTTCAAATGACTTCATATGAAACAGAACTAAACATATATTGAAAGGAGGCTAATTATTTGGCATCAGTGGAGTGTTAAGAGGACAAATTTTAAAAGAACATGTTTTTATTACCAAATAAAAGCACACACCAAAGCTCCCTAAAAGCAGCAACACTACATCCTCAATTCACTGCTCGGATGAAGGTGAGCATACACTGATTGCTCTTTTCTTGTGGATGTGCACTGTATGTCCTATGCTCAGGGTACAAATTATTCTTAGTTAGGGAAATTGAAAACATTGTAAAAAGACTTTGAGCAATTTCAGCTTAGTCCAAATTTCAAGCATAGTTTGAATGATAACAAAGAGCTTGAGATTGAATATGGTCTTGCCTGCATATAAACATTCTTCAAGATCTATCTCTTTATTTCTGAGCATGTTCTAAAGAATATTTAAAATATATTTTACTAAACAGAGTCCCAATATTTTAATTCTGAACTAGCATCCTCTTTTTCTTTCCTGCTCCAAAAGCTTCTTATTCTAAGGAAGGGTTTTTATTAAACATTTTCACTATCCTGGTACAGTTCAGTATTGCTTCCTTCTCCTTTGAGTACTAATCTTTCTTACACTGATAGGTAAAAGCAATAGTCACTCTGGTGTTTTAAAGCCATGTAATAACATCTTTCTTCTTGTGCCTGGTCGTGTTCATTGCAACACACAGAGATTGTATATCCCAGCCCATGATTTCCTAATCAAAAAGAAGTTGTGCAATGAGAAGGAGAATTAAATAAATAGAAGGATTAAGGTCTTGATATACTAACACCACAAGTGAAACCAACTGATAAGATTGAGGATTTAACATAAACCGTGCAAAACTTATCTTGCACTGCAAGCTGGAATCTGTGCTTGCTGTGCTGTGAGAGAACAGAGGGATTTCTCTGCTGAGCAGGTCATGACTGCACACTGTACAAGAGAGGACTTTCTCTAGAGGGCAATCTGTTATTCCTGACCATGACAGCCATAATGACCTTAGATGATTTGACTGGACTAATCAACTAACTTTGTGAGATACACATACTGTTAAGTGAGCTGGATTCCATCTCAAGTATAAACCAACTTGTTTGCTATGTAAGGCTGCATTTATTTTTCTCAGTCACCTTGATATCTGAGGAAAGTAGGAATTCCTTTGGGGAAAGTATGAAACCTACATGGAAACATGCAATTCAGTACTATGAATGGAAAAGGAAAAATATCCGTGATCTGTGGGCTGCAGGACCCACAATGAAACAGAGGAAAAGGGTGAGAAGGAAGGAGTGACAAGGGACCAACCTCTGCAACCTGACTGCAGCACTCTCTGGTTGCTGCAGGGCAGGGAAGGGACTGAGTGTAACTTGTGGCTACAACAACGGGCAATGAATTGGCAATTTTAATTTTCCCCAAGCTGAGTCTGCACTGCCCATGACAATAACTGATAGATTGTCTGCCTGTCCTTGTCTTGGATCATGAAGAATACGACCACTTCCCATTTCTGTCCCATTCTCATTTGGAGCCAACCCCCCTACAAAAACATGTATACATTTAATTTCATAGAAATGTTCCTGGATAAATACAAGAACTGCTACAGAAGTAGGAAGTTCACACCACATTTTCAGACACCTTTTCTACAGATCACATGCAGGATATTGTACACTCCTCAATCCCTGTAGTGCAAACACAGGTCCAGGAAGACGCAGAGTTTCACATTTCAGCAGGACTCACTGTCAGGCCAGACTGTATTGTCAGCTATAGGTGTCCTTGTCAGTGTGGCAGGAAATTTTCCCTTTTGTGTCTTACTAACTGTTAAAATTCTAGATTTTTTTAAAATATGTACTAGATTTTTTTGGTTTTTTCTCTTGTTTTTCTTGTTTTTTACACCACTGCCTATCTTTTGCATGTTGCTATTATACAAAAAACATTACTAATTATGCCACGCTATCCTTGCTTTGCTTCCTGTGTTATACTATATGTGTTTTTTTCTCTTGTTTTTCTTGTTTTTTTTACACCACTGCCTATCTTTTGCATGTTGCTATTATACAAAAAACCATTACTAATTATGCCACGCTATCCTTGCTTTGCTTGCTATGTTATACTATATGCAAATTCTAGCTTTACTTACAATGAAGTTGCTTTAAGCAATCAGGTTGCTTAGGCTTTTAGAGAAAGTCTTGCTGTCTTTACAAGACATAAAAGAAATCACATTATAATCTTCACTTTTTGGTTATTTTTTCATGATATAACAGTGTCCATATTAATCAGTGTTCAATGTAAAATATTTGTCTGTTTTTCAAGTGATACTAAGCACATGTAATCAAGTATAAAGTGACATTAACTTGAAGAGAAGGTTATCTTCTTCTATTAATTAATGGACAAAGAAAAACAACATTAAACACTTCCTGACTATTAACTATAATTGGCAACACAGTTAAATTTAACCTAGCCCACGTGTTTCTGTTGTGTGTTTCCAAGCACAGCTCTAGTGCTCTCTGAGGGCTCAGTGCTCTAGAAGGCACCTCAGTTAACTTCTGAGGTTTTTGCCATCTCTGTGATAAGAGAACATGGTCCCTTCTCACAAACCTTAGCCACTGAAGCAAAATAAGAAGAATATAAAGAATGAGAAGAATATCCCCAGAGCCATCTGCAAAAGGTGCATCCTGTGTTTCCCACCACTGCACCAGCTGTGCTACCTGCTGCACACCATGTGGTTTACTGCAAACAGCCAGCAATTAATCTGCTAACTATATTCCACTGGTATTATTACACACATCAGCATACATATTCAATAATATAAAAGGAAGCTAGTCAAACCTATGCCTCAGTTTTGAGCCATGAGTACAAAAAAATATTTTCTGAGAGACAGAGAAACAAAGATATTTAGCATTTACAAAGCAATTTATATACAGACTTCCTTAAACAGAGTTTTCACAGGAGAGTTAGAGACAGGAAAATTTACATCTTGACTGCATTTGCTGAGTGACATAGTGCCTTAGCTGGGACTCCGTCTCGAGTGTCCCAAACTCTCAGGATAGTTCCTTCCTTCAAATCTCAAAAATAAGTCGAGTCACTTTGTGTATTTGGCAAGATTACTAAAAAGCTGTAATGTAAAGAAATTATAGTTAAAAATATTTCCATCATATCTGACACTTCCTAATTGCTTTCTGATATAGGAAAAAATATTGTTTCTTTCTCTTTGGTTCTTGCAGTAGGTAATAATGTACAGGCAAGAAAAAAGATGCATTTTTAGGTATATGTGTATCACTGATTTTAAACTTGACTACTTAGAAAAAAGGATGAATATATTTTACCTCTTTCCACAGCTTCCCACAAGTGAGCTTTAAAACAAGTTGTTTTTAGGTTTCAGAAAGCCATTTCAAACAGCTGTTCCTACCTGCCTTCGAGAAGCAATAGTGCTATTGAAACTCCTGTTAGTCATCTTGGAATTCACAGGCTTGCTTTGGTGAGCCACATCATTCCTCCAGGTCTTAGAGTTTTCTTTTGGATCTGAAGGGATGGGGTTCAGGAACAGTATTCTAGCAATCAGGCCATAGAGGACAGTCGCCAATACCATTGGCACAACATAAAATATACCAAAGTCCATCATGTAGATAGGAGAGTAATAGCTCCTGGAGACCTTGTAGCCACAGGACACAACAGTAGTCTCTTTGTAGGCTACTGTATTCAGGTCTAGCAAGAAAAACCAGAGCATACAGTATATGGAGGTGAAAGCCCAAACAAAAATAATGATCTTTTTGGCTCTTGAAAAAGTGCATAGGAATTGAGCTTTGATTGGGTGGCAGATGGCTATGTACCTCTCAATGGTGAAGGCAGCGATGGAAAAAGAAGAAGCGTTGATTCCCAGGTACTGGAGATAAGTGATGCAGAGACACCCGACGTAGCCGTACACCCAGGACCTGTACAGGCTCTCTGTGATATTGGGTAGTCCTGCAGCCACAAGCACCATGAGATCTGCCACGGCCAGACTCACCAGATAGCAGTTAGTGGGGGTTCTCATGTGCTTGGTTCTGAGGACCACCAAAACCACCATGACATTGCCCACGATGCCCAGCCCGCAGATGAGGAGGACCAAGAGGATGGTCACCACTTGGTATTCAGCTGTAATGATCTCCTGACTTGACAGTGGCAGCCCCGTCTGGTTCTGCTCGTCTCCTGTGCCATTCTCCATCTTCACCAGCCCGCTGCTGCTTCTGCCAAGCACTGGATCTCAGCACCTGCTCTCCATGGTCCCCTGCAAAAGGGTCGCTGGAGCAGAGCGTGGGTGAGCTGCAGCCCCAGAACACGTTCTCCATGTAGTCACAGTCCCATTCCTGTACCGTCCTCCACTCCCCCTAAAGCACCTGGACTTTCATTCTTTGTAAAGCCAGCTATGAGATGGGTTAATCCCTCTTAAGGCCCCAGCTCACTTGCACAGGCTAAAAGGCTGTTTTCTCACAGCTGGTTTGAGGCATTCACGGAAACCCAGCCCGTGGAGGTGGGAGATTGCTGCCTGCAGCGGCAGGGGCGGCGCAGCCCCGGCTCTGCCAGCTGCTGCGCGCCGCCCGGGCTGAGCCGAGCCGAGCCGAGCCAGGCTCCCCAGCGCCGCTTGCCAGGAGGAGCCACGGCGCTGCGAGGGTGGAGACAGCAGCGGGAGGTGAAACGAGACGGGATCGTGAAGTCTTTCTGCTTCACGCCGCTCTCCCTCTCTGCTCTCAGAAAGCTATCATGACAGCATCGATCATATTGATCCACATTGGCAAACAAAGGAGAGCTGACTGGCAACACAATTGCACTGATTTTTGAAATTCTGACTGCCACCATGCCATTGTGAAAGTAACGGCGATTTACATTTGCCTCCTGCTTTGCAAGGTGCTGTAATAAGCCCTTCAGGGCTTTACAGAAACAAATGCATCCCAGCTTTTGAAAATAGAAGGAAAAAAATGTAGGAGTCCTTTTTACTTAATAGAAAATTCTGTTCAAAACCTCTATCACTACAGCTGTCATCACTCCTGAGTCCTTTCAACTCTTTTGAATTGCAGCAGAGCAACATTGAAATGATCGCAACACAAATTACTTCTAAAGGAGATCAGTCACACATGCACACATGTGCATGCACACAATACACACAGTGTCACTAATCTACCACTCTTTCCTCACTGTAGATTCTCCTCTGGTTGAATAAACTCTTCCACAGTCAGTCAGGTTGTGTCAAACCACAGACAAATCAAAGACTGGCGGAAATAACTGTTTTAAGCAGTGCAGATAAGCCCTACCAATTCAGTAGCCCAGCTGCACTGGAGACTGCACTTCCCTGTCTCACTTGCTGTCTAAATGCCTTAGTGAGAGAAACAATAGCAAACCCTTCTGTAAGGCTCTGTGAAAGTGCCCTTGTCAACTCCCAATCACAGTCCCTCAGTCCACCATTTCTCCTTATACTATTGTGTTAAAAATGTTAAGAGCAAATTTGTATTAAAATCCCTTCTTTTTCTGCACTTAAGGGAATTGTTTTTCCTATTTGCTCAGGAAAGGTTTAACAAAATAAAATGTTGCACAACTGAGGAAAGGCGTCTTGGATTTTGAAACAGACTGTAGTGTTTAGCAGTGGCATATGTTTGTGAAACTAGGATTTTAAGCAGACTTAAACAACAGGTGGTGACAAAAAGAGAGTATCACCTGAATCAGAGCCGAAAATCAGACTCAAACAATTCCAGAGGTTTGAAGCCACTCAGTTAAGTTTTCCAGTAATTTTTTCCACTTGCCTTTTCACATTCCTGTTGTGATCACATACTTTTATCTGTAGATCCAAAAATACTTAATGAAGTAAAGCAAATATATTTTTTCCTCTTTAATAGATTAAGAAACAGGGGTGAAAAGAATTAGATTGTTTTGCCAGTGGTCTTGCAGTGGCCTGGGGGAAAATGCAGGTTGCTGATTACTTGACCAACAGTATATCAGCAGAAACATATAATCTTGATTGTCCTTCATACCATCTGCACATCCTGTAATTTGGGACACAGCTGAAAGAGGAAGAAGATCAGTGCTACTGTAATGCCTGGGTGTCATAAAAAGTATTCCATCTAGCCCTTCAACACTCGACAACATTTTGTCCTTCAAAATTGACAGATTTCCCCTTAGGACTCTGTGCTTTTAAAGCTGTGTGACCATAGTGGGGGCAGCCCCTGATGTTCAAGCCCACAGCATAAAATGCACCTTGAGGGAGCCCAGGACTGAGAGATCACAGACTCAGTGTCAGCACTCAGGGACCCAGCAGGGCACTGAATCAAAGATTCAAACCAGGAAATGGAGTGAGATGGCTCTGTGCATAAACTCCTCAGTCCGCAGCTGAATTAAAAGTTTTTGGCACCTCCATAGAGTGATTTCTCTTTAAGGGGTGACTGATGCCTTTCTGCCACATTGTCACACAGTGAAGTTTGCTGCTCCTGTTTCTGTGTATCCTGCTAGCTTATGTATGCATGTTCTGGTTTGGCCTGAGAATCAGCACATCTGAGAGCATGTAAGTGTTTGCAGTGTAGGAACTAATGGCTGAGGACATGGCATACAGAGAAACGGTGGAATATTTAAAAGGCCAGGATTTTGAAGCAAATATTGGAGCTCTGGAAGATGTGCAAGACATGTACTATCTGATGCTTGCCTCAGTCTTCTGCATCTGCTACTGGTCTGTGTCAGAGAGAGGATAGACTGTCTTGTTTCAGTCACTTTTTATGACTTTTTATCAAGTGTTGCATTCTGGTAGTGAAAAGGGTATAGAGTTGTCGCTGTATGGCTATAAGGAAGTAAATCTACAGTAGGCATTCAGAGGATTTTATCAAAAGCAAAATTTTAAGTATTTTATCAAAAAGTAAGTATTTTATCCAAGTATTTTATGAAAATACTATCAGTATTAGCATACTGAAACATTAACATAAACATAAATTATTAACATAACATTTCCCTTTTTTTTTCATAAAATACTTCCACGACCTACAACGTTGATATAAAACCTGCAGTAATTGCAGTAGGATTTTCAAGATTGGAAGTATATGTTCTGTGTAATTAGAGCATCTGGTGCTGTGGATTTCACTGAAACATCATATGATGCACTTTGCCTGATACATTCAAATTATCCTTTCAACATGATTATCAGTCAGAGATCAGATACTGAATTTGGGAATCAGTAAAAGACCAATCTTTTCTCTCAGCTGATGTTATGTTAATGCAATTCTCAAAATATGATGGCTAGTTTCAAAAGCAGCTCAGCACAAATACTTGCAGGCCTAGCAGCTGTGCCAGGGAAATTTTGACAGAAGGCGGCCCAGAGACCGCTGGGAAACTTTTACTGCATATTTGTTACTCCATTTTATGCCTGTACCTGTTGGTCCAGCATCATCTGACATTGCATGTAGAAAAGAAGACAGACACAGTTTTCAAGTCAAAAACAAGAAGCAGAAAAACAAGCCCTGGAAATGTGCTCACTTTTGCCAGTGCATCTCTTTCAGTGCAACTCTTGGGGCAGGAGGGAGAGGGGAAGGCATGTTGACACCACCTGGTCTATGTACACTTAGCCAACAGTATCCTTGTCCAAACTGTTTTCCCATTTGTCTCAATTAAAATGTGTCTCTGCTCACTTGAGTCACAACTAACCCATAATAAACTGTCTGATAATATTAAGTGCACACTGAGGTGGAACAGTGAATCATTATAAACTGTTTACTCCACTTGCGATAAATTATTCTTAATTCTGTTTCTCTAACTCAGATCACTTCCCCAGTGGGCCTTTTCTGTTTTGACAAACAACTAAAAAAAAAAAAAAAAAAAAGGCAATTTCATAGTCTATTACCTCCTGTACTCAGGGTTCATAAAAAAATCACAGCTAAGTTGGATTCTTTACTCTGTGTCCGCCTCTGATGGAGCACAGAGCACTTTTTCCTGTACAAGTATTTCCAAGGCTGCATTTTTTGAGAACAGAAGTCATCATTGGTAATTGCATTATTACCATCCAGAGGCTGGCTTTTAAAGTTTGTAACTAGCTACTGGCATGATCAGCTCCAAGTGCGTTTGGGAGATTTGCACTTGACATGGTTAAATACTGTAGCAACTGTGGTCAGCTAGAGTTTATTACTGTCCTACACCTGCTGTGCCATGTAGCTGTGTTTTTGTGCTGATGTAGTGAACCCGTGGATAAGTGTTTGGTTTGTGGGAGGAACCTGCACCTGGAAAAGCCTTTCGTAAATAAAGTTTATGAGGGAGCCAAACATATCTTCTGTGAGATAAATCTCATTACCCAAGGCAGGGATCCTTTCTGACTTATTTTTTGTTGCCTGCCAATGGAGAATGCTGAACTACTGCTGAAAGCCTGGGTGGGTTTTCCAGACATGCCTAAGTTGTTTAGGACTTAGGATGAGGTGGAGATCATAACCATGTCTGACAAATGTTGATGGATTTAAGGGCTTTTGATCTTCATGAGAGTCTAAACTGTGTTTCACATGTAAGGGGGTTTGCATATTTCTTTTCTTTTAGTCTTCATGATGGACTGGTATGGGCTCGAGGCAAGTGATAAGGAATCTTAATTTACTTGTTCTGAAAAAACAGTTGCGACAAAAAGTATTGAAAATGGATTTCAGCAATAAGCTGGCTCACATGGGAAATTTTGTTTATCTCTTGCCTGTCAACAAGGTCAGTGGATACTGAAGTTTGTTGAGACAGATCTGGGTTCACGTGGCAATGGAGGCTGGAAGAACTTTAAAAGGGCTGCTCTTTTTTTCCACTAATTTCTGTCAGCTTGGGTGGAGATAAAGTGTACAAGAGCCTTATGAAGGAGCAGGAAATTTGCCAGAATAAATATAGAAAGAGTCCCCAAAACAAAATTTAAAAATGGGTGAGGAAGACTTGGAAGAAAATGGGGGTTTTTATTGCTTAATTATTTGCATTCCCTTCAACTTCACCTCTTAAGGGACTATCAGCTAAGCCATAATTATCACTGAAAGGTGATCTGAGGAAAGAGGAGGTGCAGTTCAGTAGGGAAAAACACAAAGTGGTACATTTTGGCAGGAGCAAGCAAGTACCCAGCTCTGTAGAAGCTGCTCATCTGACCCCAAGCCATGCAACCATCAGTATGAAGGTTGATGAGAAGCTGATGTGAAATCCAACTTTCATCCAAAG
Organism: Onychostruthus taczanowskii; assembly: GCF_017590055.1. Classification (NCBI taxonomy): domain Eukaryota; kingdom Metazoa; phylum Chordata; class Aves; order Passeriformes; family Passeridae; genus Onychostruthus; species Onychostruthus taczanowskii. The sequence goes on along the minus strand of NW_024501459.1, from coordinate 24,977,124 downwards.
TTTATCAGCAGAAGCTGGGCATTCTCCTAGCTTATATCATGTCTTTCCATCCTTTAAACACAACTATTAATGCTATTTGATAATGCATAATTTCAGAGAAGAAAATGTATATGGTCAAAGTCTGCTTTGTGCATATATTTCATATATGTACTTTGGGTTAAAATTGTTGCCCCTATTTATAAAAAAACACCACAGAAAGTCTTCTTGATTATGGACAACATTTAGATTATAATTCCAAATTCTTAATAAAAATAAAAGCATTTTTAAATTATGCTGGAATCTCATTCTTTAAGGTCCAGATTCTATGAGCAGACTATGTTGTAGGCATTAACACCAATTGCCTATACAAGAGAGCCAATGTCTGAAACAAATGAAAAACATAACTGCATAAAAGATCAAAGTAGAGCTCTTGTCTTTGGTGGTTGTGAGTTTTAGATCTCACAGATCCCATAGTTTTACTTCAAGGACAGAACTTCCTAGTTCCTATGTGAAACCAATTTTCTGTCAACTGTTTGTGTCTCTGGAGAGCCTCAAGACAGGAGAATAAATCCTAATTCTACCATGACACTGAATAGAGCTTTGTCATTAAGAATATAGTTGCTTGTCTATTATTCTAGGGGACAAAGTAATGAATGATCAGACAGAATTTCATGATATTAATTTAAATTTGTAGTAGAAAGATTTGTCATCATTCAGCACAATACCAGCTTTTTGTGCTCAGAAGAAAAGCAACACAAGGATATTAATTCACTCATTAAGATACTATATTTTTGATAATGTTTAATGAAAATTCTTCCTAGCTGTGAAAATTACTCATCTCACCTGAGTACCTTGATCACCAGCTTGGCATATCTGTAATGAGATTTTCAGTGGGTTCATTATGATAATCTGGGAGCTGGGAAGGGGTTTGACTTACTTGGTATTGCGAAGCAATTGACAGCTAAGCACTTTTTTTCCTTGATGAATTAATAACTCAACAAAATCTTAGGAAAAAGTAATAGAAAAGGAGTGTCAGGGAAGCAACTCTTAGCTCATGTATTATCAGGATGAGTCCTGACCAAGCACAGTCCAATAACTCTCCAAGTATGGAGGGATAACATCAGATCTGTTTGAGCCTTCTGAGTCCAGACCCTAATTGATGTACAGCTTGGTAACTTCTTCCTAACCAGCAAAGAAAAACTGAGTAATACCGAGCAGCATGTAATATCTGGTGTTCGACTAGCCAGGTGCGCGCAGCTGTGCTGTTGATCCCTGTAACCATGGTAGAAGATGTGAGCTCCCCATGTGGGAGATGGGAGTTGTGATCCCAGCAGTGTCTTTACTGAAGCATGGCAAAAAGCCTTAGGGAAGGTTTCTGTCAGTCTGAGATGGTTGGTTATGGTGGCTGGTTGTTTGAGTACAACACGGAGCAGACTGGAGCTGTTTGTTCAAACATAAGAATACAATATGCTGTTGTACATCCTCAGCTCCATGTTGTGTGATTTATTATGCAAAGGCAGTGGAAAATTGGTTTATACCCTGATTTCTTGCACACACCACTTCCATTAGTATATGGGAACATTGCAGGAAGGATACAAGACTACTGCTATAGCTGATTAAAGTGATCTCTTGTTGGTAACTCCCCATGTGTGGAGACACGAGGCTTGACTCTATTTTCTCAGAAGGCTGATTTATTATCTTATGATATATATTATATTAAAATGCTACATTAAAACTATACTAAAAGAACAGAGAGAAAAGATTGATCAGAAGGCTTGAAAGAACAAGAATAGAATAGAATAACAAAATCTTGTGACTCTCAGAGTCCGATGCAGCTGCATCTGTGATTGGCTCTTAATTAGAAACAACCAACAGGCACCATCACAGATGCACCTGCTGCATTCCACAGCAGCAGACAGTTATTGTTTACATTTCTTTCCTGAGGCCTTCAGCTTCTCAGGAGGGGAAAAATCCTAGCAAGGGATTTTTCATAAAGTATTATGGTGACAATCTCTAGGAATGTTTCTTGTAGAAACAAACACAACCAGGATGACTGAAACAGCTTCCTATCGCCAGCCAGGTGTCTATGTGCAAATCACAAATGGGATGGGACTGCTAGGAACACGTCTTGAGCTGTTTGATTTTCCAGCATCAGTCTCATTACATAGTTATGACAATGGGAAGATGCCATCAGCTCACATTCCAGGCAGCAGACCAAGAACTTAATGTTACAAACTTTAAAAGTTTTTTGACCAATCACACAAAGCAAAAGCATATTGACAGTAGTTCCATCCAATCACTATAAGCACACGTGTCTTTGGTTAAAACAATGCTTGCTGATTTCGAGTACAATACCTGCTTGTAAGCCTTAAAACACAAAGCACAGAGCTTTATTATTAAGCTTAGAACTCCCTAATATCTCACTAGATATACTTTTCTGCAGCTTAGGGAGTTATTCTAGCCAAGCGTTAATACACAGACCATTGTTCTATTTGTCCCTACTTTTCTACTTCTTACATAATTTTTCTGCTGACCTATCTTATGGCTGCTGCTTAGCTCTAATCACAGTTCTGCTGTCTCTGAGGCCTGTATTTTGCAGCTTTCCCAAAACTCTCTGATTTTATGGATTCCCACACTTCCAATTTTTTTTTTTTTTCCCAATCCTAGTAAAGTACTTTAGTTGGGAAGAAAAAAAAAACAACCAGCAGTTGCATATTGTCATTTCAAAATGTTGAAAATTTTTAGTAATTCAGAAAAGAATCATGTTCCACTGTTGAAAATGTAAATCTGTTTGCTCATAACATCTGAGCTTCATAAAAGTTTTGAAAACAGCTGGTTTTATTTCACTTCAATTAATCATTCTGGGCATGTTTGTTCTTTAATGCAAACAGTGAATCACAAAATCACTTACCCATTTAGATTTAAAAGTAGAACAAACAGTAGAATTGGAATGCAGTAGAGGCAGAGAGTGGTTGTTAGAATTAGGATGAGTCCATGGCAAAGATGCAGGAATGCCTTCTCTTGGGCCTGTACCAAATTGGAATCCAGCCAGCTGATTTTCATTCTGGTATGAGGAAGAAGTGAGGCTTGTGCCTCTTCTGTTCCTTTGTTCAACCTCAGTAATTCTCAGAGGCTTTAATGAGCTGATACATTTGGCAGACAGGTTATCAATCTCAAATAAATTAAGCCTGGCAAACATTACAAGTACGTACATGAAGGACAGAAGGTTACAGATGTGTCTGGAATGGAGTAAATTGAGAACAAGGGCATCAGGAAAAAAATACAGGGAAAAACTATTACACACACCATAAAATAGAGGAGAAACTTGGATCGGAATTCATGCCTCATTAGACACCAGAGAATTTAACCAAAAGATGCATTTCTGCAAAGAGCCAGCTACTTTTTTCTGTTGCTCTGACAATTGCTCCCTTGATTTTGTAAATGTAGGTTTGATAAATTTGATGGGATGTGCAATCTCAAGGGCAATGCAGTGATTTATCTGTGTGAAACAGCTAATTAAAAACACTGCAACGATATCAGAGGATCAGAGGAAAAAATGACTGAAGTTATTAATTAGAGATGAGCAAATAGGTCTGAATCAAAACCTGATCAAGCAGTAACTCTGTGAGTTAAAGCCAAAAAAATGCTGTTTCCTTCCTGGAGATTTGGTTTGGTTATCTTTTAATCTTTTATCGCTTAGAATGCAGCACTGCAAAAAATTGCAAGTTTGGTCCTTTTGGATTTCGTTCACTTCTGCTGTAATTGTATTGGGAATGAGCAGTGAACATGTAGCTAACATATGAAACAGTTTTAATTCATTGTATTACACCATGGCTATAATAATGTCCTTTATGTAAAGGAAATATCTTCATTAGGAGAATGCAAGACCAAAGTTTTTAGATGTATTGGATACATTTCTATAGATTACTATGGAATTAATAATTAAGAGTTGATGCTTTGATTTACCAGACTGTAAAAACATGTCTTTGTTAATGGATAGCATTGTTTGAATGACAATATCCTAGCACACACAGCACTTTCTCTCTGGTCTTCCCTTCTCTCATCCTTCTTTCTCCATAATCCCCTTTATTACTGTGTGTGGTACAACAATTCCACAACGTTTTCGCCCTTGCTCTTACCTCCACAGGCCTGTTACCTTTTGTGAACGTTTCATAATCACCTTAGCAGGGAGGACCAGAGGCTGCCGTGCCAGAGACAGGTTCACAGCTGGAGAGCTGTCCCTCTCCTGCAGCTGCTCTCAGCTCCGCAGCTGGAGCAGAAAGGGAGAAGTCTGTCGTGGTTTCACCCCACACCACTCCATCAGCCCCCCGATGTCGGAGCTGTGACAGGCACACGGGGTTCTCACCTATTCGATTGCAAGGCTGAACACAGTGAAAACAGCCGGCAAAAATACCCGCGGAGTTGACTTTGGCCTGGTATCACCCCCTGGGGAGGCTTAGCTGACTACAGAGCTCTGCCTTTTATTTCCAAAGTGATCAGTTGCGCAGTGGGGTGTTGGTGGCTCAGGTGTCGCTTAAACCCATCAACACGGAAGGTAAATACCAGGCAGCAAAACATTTCCAATGGGACAGAAAGTGAAGAAGGGCTGATCCAGAGCTCAGTCACTGAAATGAATGAGCATCAGTGCAATCCCTAGCAGCTATTCCAGTAATTTTACAATGTATGGAAATTTAAGAGTTCTGTGGAGCTGCTCTTCATTCGTCTCCTGTTATTTTTTGGTATTATCTTCAAGGTGAACTGCCAGACTCAGCTGTTGTTTGTTAGTAATGAGCTGTTACCAGAAAAAAATTTTTAGAACCACAGACTAAAATCAACTCTCCATAAATACAAACAGGGTGGTAACAGGGAACCACAGACTCTCTCCCTGATGCTGCTTTGTACTTTCACACTGTGCACGTTTGATGAATGAGGTCATGAGAGCAGGTAAACAGCACTTCCAACTATTTTCCAGTATCTTGGGAGAATAAATGGCTTTACTGAGAAAAAGAAACCATCAAGAACAGGTTCAGAAGGTATGACATATCTCAGAAGGGATGCTTCACACTGCAGATTGTTGCTTCACATGTGGCATCTGAAAGGGTTAATACTGTTGAGGACACAGAGAAAAATGGGAGTGGAATAAAACAAGGAGGAAGGACACAAAAACCAGTGAGTGAAGACACAAGTAACAGTGAAAATGGATGCAACAGTTTGAGAGAAATATTAATCCTGTGCCTGGCTGATCACTGTCATCTAAATTGCTGCAGAGCACCAGCAGATTTAGGCTTTTACTGCAGAGACCCGTGTGAAACCCAGCAGAAACGCTCGGAGCAGGGCTGGGAAGGATCCTCATCTCCCCATCATGGCACAGAGTCCTGTTCTCTTGCGTTTATATATAATCCAGCAGCCCACCTCCTCCTGCTTTTCCTCTCCATGGCCCGAGAGGAAATCTGGAAATGTTTTACAGAGGGGAAAGGACTGCAGGAGGAAATCTGGAAATGTTTTACAGACGGGACAGGACTGCAGGAGGAGTTGCTTTGCTCCACACGCTCCCCATGCCTACCTGCTCCGGGCTGCACGCTGGCAGTGCGTGACACAGCCAGGGACAGGGAGGGACACGGCCAGGGACAGGGCGGGCACAGCAGGCAGCAGTCCCACGGGTGCAGCCCAGAGGTGCCATCCCTCAGTCTGACAGCAGCTGCTGAGGCTTCTTCAAGGAACAGCCCGGCTCGGGGGGATCCTCACTGCCTTCTGCAGAAGGCTTTGAGCCAGCAGAAGGAGGAGATGCTAAATAAGGAAAGGGGATGCTAAGGAAATCTGAGCAGAAAAGATGTGGGGGATAAGCAGCAGGGAAGGAAATATAGCTGAAGGCTATGTTTTAAGAGACATAGGAGGGTTAAGAATGCCACATAATTCAAAAAAAAAACTGGAAAAAAAAAAAAAAACAAACGGAAAAACCCACCACCACCCTTGCCCCACACACATAAAAACACGCCCCCCCCCNCTGCCCCACCCCCACCCCAAACCCCAAAAAATGAAAACAAACAAAACCAAGAAAAGGACAAAAAACTAACTTGGCTTCAGACTGGGTCTTGATAGCAGCACTGGAAGGAGACCAAGCTGTGGGTGTACTGAAGGACTGAGCACCTTCTTCCTGATTTTGCTGTACAGACAAAGCCAGCAAGACCTCCCATGGGTCTCCCGGGGCTGGGAACTATTTCCTTCCCCCTACTCACCCCATCCACATTTGCAGCCCCCTCACAGAGGATGATGGAGAAAGATCTGGAAGCCTGATCATCCTCGAGGATCACAGCCCGCTGCCATATGGAGGTCAATCCTCAGCATTCCACCTGAAATGAAGGGATGGAAGTTCTGCTCCTCAAAACCAATAGTGAGTCAGTGGTACTGAGTGAGGTTGGGCTGTTTAGCCACAGTAACACTGAACTTCTGGTTCCGTGGAAAACTCTTTGGACGACTGATTTGGAGACTCCAAACCTGGAGGTTTTCTGAACTTGCCTAGGCAAGGCCCTGAGCAGCCTGATCCACCTGTGAATGTTTTGTCCAGGAGGCTGGACTAGATGATCTCCAGAGGTGGCTTCCATGGCTCTAAAGGGAGATGCTGTAAAAGACTCTGGTGTGTTCCTGGCACCCAGGGACTGGGAGGCTGTGCCAGGACCTGTGTTTGGTTGCAGAGCTGGTTGGAGCAGGGAAAAACCTGACTCTGTTACATGTATAGTGGGAAGTCTGACATAGCAGAGCAGCACAAGCAGTGTGGTAAAGTTAGGTTTTTTATGAATCTGGATGGATAAACTTCTGGGGTTTTATCAGTCTCTTATTATTTTTCATGTACTTGCCAAGGAACAGTTAAGTCACAGGTTGGTGACAAGGCTTGGTCATTTTTTAAAACCACATTCTACCTTAGCAAGTCAGTTAAGTGACATCCCTGTTCACACACACACAGAAGATTCAAGGACCATGGAAAATTATATTCAACAAGAAAAACTACCTTTGCCTAACACAAACCACAAAATGTGAAATATGGTTCATATAAACAAGCAGTCAAGCAGTTCAGAAGCTCAGAATTTAAACTAAACAAGGACAAAATATGTCTCATAATAAGCACTGCTAAGAGAAGGTGAGAATTTGTGACTCTTGGCCCGAACAGGCATTACTTGCACAGCTAACCCTGAGATGAAGCAGTAGCAAGAATGTTAAGGTTGAATGTGAGTTGTATATATTTATGCCTTCATTTAACATCCCAAGAAACAGAGCTCTTTTAGCCAATTTCAAACAGCTCTTGTGAATCTAATCAACACTTCACACTCACAAAACTGGACAATGCAAAGACACAAGTCCAAAAACATTGGGTTTTGTTTTTTTTTTTTTTTTTTTTTTTTTTCCTTTAGCATGGATTAAAATTGTATTTTTTCTCAAGTTGCCACATTTTCAGTTTTTCAACCAGCTTGTTAGTTGCCATGGCCATTTGCAATCATAGAAGTTGTTGGTTTTCCTTTGCATTTTACACCGTTGCAAAGGTTATTAAGGACAAATATATAGTCCTTTAATTCACTGTAATACTTTTTGAAGGAATCAGCTAGTAAAGGTGGTAGGAAATCTTGAAATGGCTGCACAAGACCCAGAATTGCACTTGAGTTTGAGGAGAGGTGGTAAAAACATCTGTAGTTAAAATGGTGTCCAGGGGAGGGGTCATACAGCTTTTTGGAGGGAACAGCACCAAAGCACACAGATCCCAACAATGTAAACCAGAAAATGAATGTAAAAGCAGTATCAAATCTGGTCCTGAGACCCCAGATATTTCAAATTAAGTTTAAAAATTAGGATGGTTAAATATGTATGGTTAAATATGTACATTCAGCTGGATCAGTACTTGGCCGCATGTAGCAATGAAGATACAGCGAGTCAGACTTGACAACATTCCAATGCCTGTGATTTTTAATTCAATGCTGTGCACATCCCTTTGTGCGCTGAGGACAAGAGTCCTCATTTTTTAACTGCTTTTGAAAAAACAAAGAGGGAGGAAGCTTCCATTCTTACAAATATCTGAAAAAGGTACAGCTAGCCTAGCAACAGGCACTTTATGAACTGTCTCAAAGCAAATAAGCTATTTGTCTGCTACATAAGCATCAGGAGATCTTTGGCAACATGATGAATTCAGAAAATAAGAATGGGCATTCATAATACACACTGAACAAAGTGTTTCTTCATGTGTCCATGTCTGTGTCAGCACATACTGGGTGCCATTTAATATTCACTATTATTTGATGTCTTATCATTACAAATAGCTGTCCAAACTGCATAAAAGCAAAATATAACACAGACTAAATCAGATCAAATCGATCTCATTTTACATCCATTTAGTGCTCATATTTTCCTGGGGCAATTACAGACCCAAATCCTGTGCAAAGGATTTTTAGTTGGGAAAAAAACCAAACAAAACATTGGAAATTATTAACTGCAAATATCCTAGAATATCAACACTTTAAAACAAAGCCTGATTTTTTTAAAAAAAGTTTTTTTTTTTTACTGCTTTGCCAAAAGAATGGTGGAAAAGGAATTCAGTGATTCACCCTGATGCTTGAACGCTGAGTATGCTCTGTGGATGGAAAGCATATTAAAAAGATGACAATTTATCTCAGCATCTATTCCCAACACAGAGGTTGTACAGGTACATTTCTTGTTGAACATTCCAGCTCTGACACCACAGTTTTAAGTCATGATCTTTTGCAGGATGTAAATTTTTATGTATATTGAGTAACTGGGGAAATGCATTTTGAACTGCATGTCCTGTCACAGCTTCATTACACAAGAAGGGTTCATGCAGCCACAGCCCTTTGTGTTGACAAGCACCCATAAAGTCCAATTCAGCTGGAGATGTTTAGTCTTGATAGAGTAACAAAATAGTGACTTCTTTGAAAAGTGTAACTGCTGGATGGTATCAGTTGGTTGGACAGCTCTAATATGGTTGCTAATTATTTAAATTAGTTTTGTATCATACCAGGGGAAATTTCTTTCAAAATGAAGGCCTGGCTCTGCTTCAGAGGTTGCTTGTTTCCCTAAGCCTTGTTTTCCTGTTTCACCTGCCTGCAACAACTGTTTGCAATTTGGATATATCAGTCCACAATTTCTGTGGGAAAACCAGTGTCTCACACTGGTTTTGCATTTCCTTACGTATCAAAGGAGAAGCACAAAGTGGCTAACCATGTCAAAACAGTGGCTACTGCTGGACAAAGATGGGATACTTCCAGCCTCACTTTACATGTCCTTTCCACAATTTTTATAAAGCCTCAAATTTAACAAGTTATGCTGAGAGCATGTACAGCCTGCTCTTTTTACAGATTTTAAAGACATTTTTTCTTCTGGATGGCTCTTCTTTATTATTCTTTTTGGTCATGATCCTGTTTCTACAGGACCCAAAATGAGGGAGCTTTCCTCATTGACACAAAAAGACATCAAATCAGAGCCTGACTGTGAAAAAGACAGACTTTCTATCCTGTTATTCTTAGGCATGAGAACTTTCTAACTGGACTGCTCTTACAACACGTCATTCTCATCAATTCTTATATGTTGCTACTGCAGTAATTTGCAGTCACAATTTGTTTCCCATCTTTTGCTCCCTGACAGCCATAAAACCCTAGAAACCTTTGCCAGATATCTTCTCTAGGAGTTCAAACCCCATCCAGTTTGGGCACTGTAAAACTCCAACTAGGATAATTGATTTTTGTGGAGATAGAAATAAGGAATTAATGTGTACTGCTTTTTGCACAGCATCAATGATTATGCATGGATGCTCTTTTAAAATGAATTGTTTATGCTGAACTTTTTCCTTTCCACACAGTGAACTCCATCTGAAAGAGGTCCAATAATCTCCTTGACAACACAGCATTAGTGGCCAGATCATTTTATCACAGCTGAAATTAAGTTAAATATTGAAATACATACAGCTAAGGCACATGGAAGCTCTGTGGATTTTCTAAGTACCTGTAATTGCATCCTCTGCAATTATATAGGCTGAAGACATCAGGTTCCAGAAGTTTTAATCTTGCTTCACAAGACATTTTCACAACAGCAGAAGTGAAAAATCCAGGGGCTTTGAGGCAGCATATTCAAGGCTGAGACAGAAGTGGATGTGAACAGAGATAAAATAGTTTTAGGCACCACATCTCTTATCTTTCAAAAAAAAAAAAAAAAAAAAGTGTAGCAGCTGTCTGTCAGAACTGCCCTCTCTGTTCTGATGGTGATGCAGATCAAGGACATCCTACTTGGCCCTGCAGTGCTGGGAAGCTCTCCTCATTCACAGTGAACCTGTCTGTTTTGAAAAAGGCATTCTCTTTCCAGAAGTGTCACTCAGTTTTCTGAGCACCCAGACAAAAGAAACACCATTTTTCTTTACATCAATATTTTATTATGATTGAAGTTATAGCAAGAATTGGAGGCATTCTTTTTCAGTCATTGTTTGAACACCAGACAAACAGTAGCTAAAATCCATGGCAGCTACCAGAAAGATTCAAAATAAAGATGAACGCTGTGGATGTGTAACTGGGCACAGCGCTGCTGTGGCATGACTGTCTGAAAGCTGCTCAGAGCTGGAGCGGAGCCAGCAGCCTTCATACATCTGAATTTCTGTGACCCTTTGCCTTTGCTGGGAGTCTGTAGTGATAAAATAAGCAAAGCACCCGGGCTTTTTTTTCCTTTGTCACATCTCCACACAAGTTTGGTCCAAATTATGATGAGCTTGTGGTGAATAGGAAGGCTGACACCGTGAAGGCTCTAGCAAGCAGTGTGTGTGCTGGTCCCTTTCAGCAGAGGTACTCCTCCAAAAGTCCCTTGTTCCAGAGCCACGGTGAATGCCTCAAGACCACTCTTGGTAGTAGAGACAAGGAACCTGAAAAGGCCCTTGATCCTGGCACAGGGCTCCTCCCTCTCTTCCTCTGCCCCAGCATGAAGTTCCTCCAACAGGAAATGGTCCACCACAAGCTTCTCCAACAGGAATCCTTCTCACAGACCACAGTTCTTCACAAACTGCTCCAGCATGGATCCCTTCTGTGGGGTGCAGTCCTTTAGGAGCAGGCTGCTCCAGCGTGTGTCACCCACAGGGTCACAAGTCCTGCCAGCAAATTTGCTCCAGCCTGGGCTTCTCTTTCCATGGGGCCACAGGTCCTTGCAGGAGCCTACACCAGCATGAGCTTCTCACAGAGTCACAGCCTCCTTCAGGCATCCACCTGCTCCAGCATGGGGTCCTCCATGGACCACAGGTGGATCTCTGGGCTGCAGGGGCACAGCTGCCTCACCATGGTGTGCATCACAGGCTCCAGGGAAATCTCTGCTCTCGTGCCTGGAGTCCCTCCTCCACCTTCTTCTTCCCGGAATCATTGCCTGCAGGCTTCTCTCACACATATTCTCACTCCTCTCTTTTAGTTACTGTGGCACCATTTTCTCTCCCCCGTTAAATGTGTTACCCCAGAGGTGCTACCACGAACACCCATGGGCTCAGCCAGCAGCAGCTGTCCTGGAGCTGGCTGGCATTGGCTCTGTCAGACATGGGGGAAGTTTCCAACACTTCCCACAGAAGCCACTCTTGTAGCCCCCCCACTGCTAAAAACCCCTCTATTACCAAAATATTGCCTCACAAAGCCAATACTCTGTCCTGGTTCCATCCACTACAGAGGTGTTTATTTTGCAGTAGTCACCAGGGGGTGCAGCCCAGACCTGCATGTGCATGGCCAGGAGCTTATTCCATAGCAGTCACATCATTTCTAGGGCAGGAGTTAAGGGACTGAGGCTTCTGAGAAGAAAGGTGTGGCTTTCAACAGAGAAAAAAGGTGGTCGGAGGGGAGAAATTGTTCACCATTTGGTCATTGTCTTGGGGCTCACGGTGAGCATTTTTTCATGGGAATCACTCTCTCTTTTGTATACTTTTGTTATTAATATTGTTGTTGTTACTGTTTGTTTTCTTCTCTCACTGCTGTTTCCAGTAAATTGTTCCTATTTACCCCTGATCTCTTTTGTGCTTTTTGTGCCTCCCATTGGAGGGGAGCTGTGAGTGGCAGTGTGTTTTAGCTGGAGTACTAAACTGGAAAACATTCCTAAATCAGAATATTCAGTAACTTAGAACTGCAAATATCATTGCTTGCGTGGGAAAAGAGATAAACCTAGATGAAGTTCTCTGAGCAGGTCAAGACTGCACCAAAGGGATTTCCAGAAGGCTCTAGAAATTGCTCCATGGCATGTCTGTCATATTTGCATAGGCTACAGCTTCATTCTTCTGACAAGAATAAGCACATTAATCATAGGGGACTCAACACTCATTTAGCAAGCCAGTTATGGTAAACATATCATTACTTTTACAGAATAAATTAGCTAAGAAGGGTAATTTCAGACCAAAGTGATAAAATAGTTTCAGAGGAATTTAAATGTCTACTAAAAATCATCAGCAAAGTCCATTTCATGATGCTTATAATGAAAAATAAGTGAATCAGGATAGTGCTTTGTTTGAGTACAAAAAGGAGGTATCAGAATCAATTAATAGTAACTGCAGAGAAGTCTCCAGAATATAATTTGTAGATTTGCTCTCATCAGTCTGCATTAACATCTCATACCTAGGAAATGCAGGTACTTCTGATGCTCTCAAAGCAAATAAGGAAAAGACAAAAGGCAAAGTAAGATTCTACAGCAAACATCCTCCATGGCATTGCACTGAAGATTCCAGTTCAAAAATTCAGGAGAAGAAAGAGGCAGAGTGGTTGAACAGAAAACAGTTCCCACATCAAGGTTAAAAAACCCACCCGAACAACAAAACAAGGGTTCATGGTATTACAGAAAAAAACCCAAACTCAAACTAGTTCTGAAAAGGAAAAAAGCCCTGGAGCCATGAAAGGGAAACAGAATATTTTATCAGCCTCAAGTCAATGAAGATACTACTGTGCAGAATGAGTCACAAATGAAGAGATGTCCTTCTAAAATACCTCTTCTTTTACGGGAGAAGCACAGCCTGCCAGAAAAATAAGAAACCTGTCAAAATACAAGCAATAGCTGTTGTGATTTTTTTGCTGTGTATTAAAGGGTTTGGAAACACTTCAGTGACACATCTATCAGTCAAAAAAAAAAAAAAAAAAAAAGCTTATTTATTGTAAACAAAACATAACCTGAAAATGTGCTGGAAGAGCATGGCCAGAGCTCATGTTGGAGAGCTGGACTGAGGCTCCTCACAGAGATATGAATTTCTCCATGTGCCTTCTATTCATGTGGGCTGCAGAAGTTCATAGTAAAAAACAGCCCCAGGGAGAGAGACCCACCAGTTTTCTCCTTACTGCCTCTTCTTAACTCACTAACTCTAACACTAGGTCCTGCCTTTTCCCTAAAATCCAAAGATTTGCGTCCCTCCTCCACTTGACTTTGAGGAGAAGTGGGTTTTGCTGTCAGCAGTCTATTTATGAGGCAAAATGGAAGTAACGAGAGGAATGTCTAAATTTTTACCTGGAGTTAAACAATATTTTTTGAGGAGTTCTATCACATATTACATCTTAACCGAGTGAAATAGCTGCTTCTTGCTCTAGTGGAAGCTTTAATTTCTATATCCAAACCTAATGGTATTCAGCTGTCGTCAACTATTGATGAAATCCATTGATCCTGATCTTGTAAGGATCTTGTAAGATCTTTAAGTACAGTGAGTGCTGGCAGTTCATAGTTTGTTATTTTCCTAAAACAGAACAGAGGTCTTTTGGGCTAAAAGTGCAGTAATATCAGACTTGATGTTTATGCATCCAAAAACCTCAGATAAGTAAAATGTCTCTCAAAGAAAAATGTGAATGACACAAAATCTTTGCAGGAGAATGAGGATTAACATGATTTTAAGTTAATGTTGATATTTTTCCATGTGGTGTGTCAGTTTGATGAAAGGAAGCAATGACTTTCTCAATCCTTTGCCCAAAACAAAACAGTTTTACATGTAGGTTCTGCATTCTGATTTCCTTCATGGAGGAAATATCTTGTGGAAGATTTGAAAGTTACTCGAATATTGTGAACTAGACCTCTTTTGTTGTGGGATTTTGTTGTTGTTGCTTCTCTTCTTCAAGCTGAGCAACACCAACTCTCAGCCTTTCCTCACAGCAGAGGAGCTCCAGCCCTCTGACCATCTTCATGTGCCTCCTCTGGACGCCAGCAGGTCCATGTCCTTCTTATGCTGGGGACCCCAGGGCTGGGCACAGAACTCCAGATGGCATTATATCAGAGCAGAGGGGCAGAATCCCCTCCCTCACCCTGCTGGCTGCACTGCTGTGGATGCAGCCAGGACATGGTTGACTTTCTGTTTGATTTACAGGATCTTTACCTTATTGGAAAATATTTTCTCCTGATATACTTTAAAAGTTGAACTTGGGCTTGGATGTTCTATGTTGAAATAGCTTATAGTATAAGGCAGCCATACTAGTTCAGATCATGAAAAGCAATATGTCCACATTCTTGTTTTTAATTTTCCAGCTTCTTGCTTCATCTGATCTTCTTATCTTTGCAGGAGAGACAATGAACAGCTCTTCCTTTTTCTCTTGCCTTCTGTTAGCCATCTGACAGACTTTTAGCATCCCACTTCAACTGCTTTTTTAGTTGTTGAAATATATCAGTCTATTTAATGGCTCCCTATATCTTCTTTCATCTAGTTAACTCTTCCTGACCACTGAAACAAAACATAAAATGATCTGTTATACTTCCCAAATCTGCCTCATGAATATGAGTAGCCAGTTCAGAACCTTCAGTCTTGAATTCTCTTCCTGCTAACTTGATAACATGCATAATTGAAAAGAGGCTGGAAGAATACATAATTATTCTTCTCTTTCCTACGGCAGACCTCAATTATTTAATGACCCATGCATGAAAACAAGTTCATGTCTGCACCCACATATTCTTAATTTATTTAATTGCCTAACATAGAAGTAAAGAAAAAGTGAGATATTAAATAAGTTGGAACTCTTTTAAGGTATTTCAACTGTTTCTGGCTCCACTGCCAATGTCACGATTTCAGAGACACATTTTTTTTTCTGATTTGGTGGTTTTATTTTTAACTTGTGAGACAAGACAATTTTTTAACACAAGAGAGAGAAACAGATAGAATGTACTTTTAGCAAGTTTGCTGATGTTATGAAACTGGGGCCGATACACCTGAAGGCTGTGCTGCCATTCAGTGAGACCTTGATTTTTTATAATTCTTCAAAAAAACACAGACCTTGCTAAATTTCTCAGCTTCCAGCCAGGAAAGTCAGAGGTGGTGACAAATTTCAAGTATTTCATCTTGGTCATATATATTTATTTTAAGTATTGACTTGTCAGCATTAAACTCAGTTTCAGAGGAAATACTGAAAAGACATTGGAAAGAAGAAAAAAGTAGGAGAAAAAATGGCAAAGAGAAAAAATGTTTTCTCAGATAAACTGTGCTTTCATTCTCTTAGTGTGCTTTCTTATATAACTCAAAAGAGACTGTGAACACTGGTTTTGAGTATTTAAATAGCTTTGGCTGTTTTAATTTTCTTTTGCCTTAGTAAGATGCTTTTGAAAATCCACCTAAGTAATAATTTCTTTTTTCTAAAAAGCACTACTTTTTTTTTTTTTTCTTTTAAACAGATATGTCCCTGTTTTATATAATACTGATTTTTCACAGGAGGATAAGACAGACACATTCATTATAATGTTCTGCTTCCTAGAAAAGAATAGCTGTGGCTGAAATACTTTTCCTTGCTTTAAGGAGAATGGTGCTAATCACAAAAGCAGCTTTTATGATAATATCTGACAAATGTATGACTGCTCAGGACTGTGTCCCATTACAACATGCCAATAGAAAAAAAAATTATCTGCTAATAATGATACTTCTGGTCCTAAATCTTACAATTAAATCTCACTTGTTTATCATACTGAATTAGTCCAAAAAGAGCATTTTTGTCAATTTGTACATAATGCCAATGCATAAAGCGCTGGACTAAGAGTTGAACCAGATCAAGAAACATTAATCCACACCAATCATGACTAAATCACCAATCATGAGTAAATGACTTAGCTCTTCTGTGCCTTGGTACCCAGCTATAACTGAGGATATGATGTCCTACTTTTTGTTTCTGTTGCCTCTTTAGACCACCCTCTGTCAGGTATTCACCCTTATTGTATGTTTGTATAGCACCAAGAACTAAGAGGGGTTGCTCTAAGAGTTAGTCTAATGAATGGAAAATAAAAGTGCAAGAAATTTGCTAATTAAACTAACTATGTTTTGGAAAGTGGAAAGGACTACATCTTTTCCTCTATCTCAAAAATGTGAAAATGTAAAGATGTTCTGTTCCCCTCTCTTGAAAAAGCAATCAGTTCTTTCCATCCCAAAGACCTGACACTTATAAATACAGCATAATAGCACTTATTAATATAGCACAATAGCATAGCAGCTATTGTGATACAGACAGTCCTTTCTAGTCCAGCTCAGTGAAACTCCTGCCAGTTCTTGGATTCACTCGCAATGAAAGGATTTTTCATGAGGTCAGGGTACAGACCCACACCAGGATGTGAACCTTCAGCAATGGGTTCCTCCACCATATCATGGACTGCCAGTTTTGAAAGCTGGGAGTTTTCAGGGAGTTTTCAGGGGGTTTTCTCTCCTTTAAGCTACAGCTGTGCAGAATTTATAACAACACATTCTTCCAAAGTAATTTTATACTGGTGGCTTATTGAGCCAGTGGAAAAAAAGGAGAAAAACATTTCTGCATTGCAGACAGAGCAATTTCTTGTTAGTTCATTTGTCTGAAAAAAATTGTTAGTGTTTCTGAGTCTCACCTTCATTCCTGTGACCCCTTAGGGTGCAGCAATGCAGGTGTGGTGCACACCGGGCACACACTGGGCACAGCAGGCTGCAGGTTAAGTGATCGCCTCTTTCCACTGTCAGAAGAGAAGCTGGCTGTTTTGGAAACCACTTTCCCTATTGTTCTTCTCCATGGAGAAGAACACCAAGTCTGATTCTTACCCTGTACTTTTCATCACAGTTTTCCCTCTGGAACTGCAAGGGTACAGCAAGCAAAGCGCTCAGTTGCCATCCTGCTTCACAAAGGAATCACTTCCCAGTGCCAGATCCACCAGCTGCAGAGGAGGCTCAGCCATACAAGGTGGCCTCCACCTGCTGATGCTCCTCCCTGCTGGCTGCTAGGAAGCAGAATTCCATCTGCTCCTCCTTTCCTCTAGATTGCTAAAGATGAGGGAACCTAGGAGAGTGGGTGACCTTCTCTTGGTGAAGACCAAATCCCTACAGACATATTTAACACTCTGCCACCAGTGGGTCTTAATCTTCAGAAAAGATGCTTTCGTCTTTTTCAGTTTTCCCTTTCTTGCATATGTTATCACCAGCTATTGTGGCCAGCAGTGTTGGACAATTCAGCCCTCTTTTCCTACCAAATTTGGTCATTCTCTTGGAAGCACATCTTGCATACCTCACCACCAGAGCATGGTGAAACAGCAGTCTCTTCTGGCTCCCATAAAGTTGACAAAGTTTTTTGCTGTTCTGGATTAAACCAATGAGCTTCAGTTTTGTGTAAGGTCATCTTGGGTCCTTAGTTTATTTGGCATTTCTATTGTCATTGCTTGGTTGATCCAGCTCTTATAATTTTTGAAGAATTGGGGTAGAAATGTTTGGTAAATGTAATTTACCTGAACTCGGAGCCAAGGAAAGTCATCCATTCTAGTAGAATAGTGCAGATGGTTTTATGTGTATTTGGAAAACAAGAAAAGCCATTATGAAACAGTAACTGTTCTGTACAGGAGAGCAAAACACTGGGTCATGAATTCATGATTATTATATTAATGGACTACACTTAAATCGATATATCTAGCCATAGGGAGCTGAAAGCATCATTTGACCTAGCACTCACATTTCCCCAGGAACACAAAAATGTCCTCACATTCTGCACACCAAGGATTATTGTGGAGCCCTTGGAGGGAGGCAAAGGGCACAGAGAATCAAGGGCATGATAAGCAATGCATGAACTCTGGACTGCCAGACTGCAGCCCCCATCACAGCTACAGTACAGAAGTAACCCCTCATGCAAACAGCCACTAACTCCAAGCAGTTTAATGAAGCTCTTACTCATCATTCTCAGGCATGGAGGCCAGAAAAGGCACACACAGGTGCATCATAGGTCAGAAGCATCTCATTATGGTTTCAAGTTGCCATGAAAAGCACAACTGGTTTTCCTTACATTTCAGATTATTCTTTCAAAAAACTGAGCTTCAAGCTATCAGCACTGACAATTATACTTTGGGGAAAGTATAATGGAAAAATCACTGATATGTTGGACAGTTCTCTTTCTAGAGGAAACTCTATTGCTTCTTGTCTTCCAGTACATACATGCAGCATTTAAAAGTATAATGACAGACTACTCCCAATAAATTGAACTTGTCTGTGAAGCTACTAGGCATTTAAATAGTTCTGCTCTTTTCAAAGTACACCTGTAGTGCTTAATGTTCTCTTCTGCTGCTGAAGATAGAGGTCAATCGTGTCAAACATAAGGAGATATTTCCCTTCATCTCTCTAAATGTTCAGGTCATAAATTTCGTCATGTTTTGGGGAACGCAGGGGAGGCAAGTAGGAGGTGAGAAACAAATCCATCACTTAGGACACAAGAGAAACATTTAACAACTACTTAAAGATTCAGGAAAACTTAGTATTCTGTAACCTTGTTGGCTTGGTTCAAAAAAATGAATGAAATAATTTAGACAAAATGTGACAAGAGGAGGTGTTTCTGTGAGCTGGAAGCACATTTCCTCCACAACGTGTGCTACCTAACAGGGACAACAGAGATATGCATGCTGCCTGAACACGCTGTGTTTATTCTATTCGAATTTACTGCTGTGCAGTACTTATGTGCTGGACACTGAGCTGTCCTGTAAAGAACATTTATCTTTACATTTGCTCACTAAAGCAAATCCCAAGCAAAGTTTTGTGCAAACAACAGTTAGAGAGTGTTGCAAAGGGAAACTGAGAGCAGAGAGTGCGAACGAACACAACTTCTGATCATTTGAGATGACATTTGATCTGACCCAGCAGTCTGGCTGGCCTGCTGACAGCCTGGGGACAAATGAAAGTCCTTGTTAAAGAGAATGACACGTTTTGTTTGCAGAACTTCAACATGATCAAGAAATTCCCTTCTCCCTTCCCCTATTTCCCTTTTTTAACCATTAGATGATCAACCTCCACTCCTTTTCATGTGCTTTGAGAGGGATGCTGCACAACTTGCCAAAAGCCCTTTGACTAATGGCACACCTGACAGTTAGCTTGCAGGTGGTGGAGTTTGCTTCCTTCAAAGGAAAGTCTCTTGAGACTGTAAAACAAAAAAAAAGAGAAATGTTTCATTTACCAGCTGACAGGTTTGCCTGTACTGTAGAACTGCAATAGCTCATTTATTGCATAAAGATAGGATAAGTTGGCATACCTTATTATCACAAAAAAAAAAAAAAAAAGAAAAAAAAAGAAAAAAAAAGAAAAATACTTTTTGGGAGGCTACAGCAGTGACAACAGCTGAGCAAGGGATTGCCATGTTTTGTAGCCAAGACATTCTCCTCCCTGCCTTTTGAGACTTGAATTGTCTGTAATTAAAAATAGGGCTGCTTTTAGATTAAAAAACAATAGATAAAATTCTAATAAATTAGAATACCAATCAAATTTATTATTACAAAACAGAATGAAAACATGACATCATTATTCATTTTGCTAGCAAAACATAGGTGTGAGAGTCAGACACACCACCTGAGAAGCTGTGCAGCTTGCAGGCAGCTCAGCACTGGGGTTTTCAATGCCCCTCTGCTGCAGCTCATTCGTGCTTCTGACCTGGTGGCAACACATCCATGTGATGGGAACATATCCTGCTCAGCTGAGGGCACACTGCCCTAGCACTCTGCTGGGTGAGTCAGCAGCACTTCCATTTGTCTGTTTTCCATGCTTTGGGAATGGTTTTGGAGGACTGAGTTCTTTCTGTGTGAAACTGTTTCCATCTGGATGAAAGGAAAGCTGAGACACACTCCAGGAGTGCAGCTACTGCTCTCCAGCTGCCTGTGGGCGTTCAAAGCACACGGTCCAGCCAGGCACACACTGAGGCAAAGCCTCCTGACAGTCTCCTGTAAAATTAGGATGACATCAGTAATATCCACAATTCTAGGCACATAATGAACTGCTAATAAATACAAAAATGTCAGCACTCTGTGCTTTCAGGCTTGCATGCTGTAGGTATGCATTGTCCAGAGTGCTGCTGTCCTGTCCAGCTGGACACAGGCACCTGCAGTACCCTCAGGAATGATGCTCTGCCTGGCCAGGGCAGAGGTGGTAGTGATGGTGGGGGCAGCTTCTGGCTGTGTCAAACCCAGCTTTTTTACATGCCTCTGTCTCAGCTTTTTTACATGCCTTTCATATCTCTTTCCTGTGTGACTCCTTTGTGTCGAAAGTCACGCACAATTCCCTGGTTGCTGCTTAATCTGGCTGATGGCCATCTCACACGTCAGCATCATCAGATGGGGCCTGATGGCATTATCCCCATTCATGTGATCAATTTTGGGTAAATGCCCTCGAGGCACTGCTGTGTGTTTGTTGCACACACACTCCACATATGCTCACATTTGGGTCCTAACGGGTGGTGTTTTCCAGGCCATCGCTAAGCATCCCCCAAGGTGGTCAGGCAACAGGCACAAGGCACAATCCACAGGGAAAACAAACACACGGGAACTCTGTAAAAGGAAATGTGCAGGAACAATGCTGCCACAAGGGCAGCAGACAGCAACACACCCTTGAAGATAAAACTGTCACCATTTCACAGCCATCTTGAGAGCTATAAAATAAAATGTATTCCACTGTGGGACAC
Source organism: Onychostruthus taczanowskii (assembly GCF_017590055.1). NCBI lineage: Eukaryota > Metazoa > Chordata > Aves > Passeriformes > Passeridae > Onychostruthus > Onychostruthus taczanowskii. The sequence continues at coordinate 24,956,260 of NW_024501459.1, read as the reverse complement.
TGCAGTTCTGCTTTAGGATTTCATCTTCTCCTTTCTATTCTAAAACCTAGAAAGACAAGTTAATCAAAGCATAAATTTCACTGGAAAAAGGAAAAGCAATAGAAATTGAATCTGGAGGGCCAATCTCTGAACACAGTGTTAACTGCAGTAGGTCTTCCAGGCATTCACCTCCCTGACTGTCTGCAATGGAACTATCCACACACCACAACAGCCACAAAGACTCCCTGCCATCAAGTTTAGGACACCGACTCCAAATGTCACTGATAATATTCCAGTATTTCCACCAATAACTTCTCAGCCAGGAAAGCTGGAACACAGGAGTCATTAGGTCTACCATGCGAGCTGGTGCATTTCCAATTAGGCTGAAACCCACCTACATTTAATCAGAAAAAAGAGAAAAGAGCTATTTCCATGAACCATTTCTGGAAACTATCACCCAAAGCAGTGCTTTCCAACAAAATCCAGTTTTGCTATTCCAATGCAGGCCAGCTCCTAATATGCTTTAAGAATTTGTGATTCATTCTCGTGTCTGAGAGTAAAAAGCAACAGAAACACAGTCATGACTAACTCCCTGAATTAACTTGACCTGTTTGGTAGTTTGGTTTTTATTTATTATGTTACCTGGCTCTTACAATATGCATCCTTCCTGAGAGGAAAAAACCTCCAGACAATAAGTGTTTTTAATTTGTAAATGAAACATTTTGTCTGAAAGATAAACCTGCTCTAACCTCAGGTTCTGCTGTCTCCCGCATATCTGGCTTATCTGAGATGTCAACAACTGCAGAGGTCCCTTGTTGAAACATTTTTCAGAGACGAAACCTATCTCTCATGTTTCAGATTTCAAGAATGGTTTTTGCATTATTATTGATGCAATTAGATCAAAGAGACAAGGGATATCAGAGGTAAGAGTCCCATCTATTGGCCAGAGGAGGAACATGATACCCAATTGCTTTCTGAATCTCAAAAATTTTCCTAATATGAAAAATTATAAGCAAAGAAAAAATATGAGGAAAAAATGAATTACCTAAATGCTAATAATGGAGATTAGTGAAGGAAAAAAAATTCTTTTAGGATTCCTTTTTTTTTTTTTTTGTTTTAGAGAGGAAAGAAAATGAAAATAACTTATTATTTAGGATAAGGAGGAAGGAATTTTTGTTGTCATTACTTTGTGCATGCATTTGGGATTGTTTCTCAGGAAACTCTTTATAGAGTATAGTCATTTTAAAATAACTGCTAATGTTTTACTCGAGTTTCATTTCAGGAAACTGTAGTCAAAGCAGAGACATGGTCTGTTGCATAAACAACAGTTCTAGCACTATCTCATCACTCTTACACTTAGAAAAGTTGCTTTCGATAGCTTGTTAAGTTACACAACCGGAATCTGTTAGTCCATGTTTTCTGAAGCTCAGCACAGAGACAAGTGTTACTTTTACATGAAAATGCCTTAACTTGGGAATGTGTAAAATTGTTTTTCTTAAGTAGACCACTACTGGGTTTGGATCTGAGCAAGAGTTTTCAGGGGTGGTTTTTTTTTCCTTTTTAGTGTGTGTTGAACACCACCACCACCACACAATACAGCAACTTCTTAATTCTGAGCCAAACCACACAGTGCCTGGAAACCTGGACTTGTGCAAAGCATTTGATACTGTCCTGCACAGTCTCTAAAATGGAGATAGAATTGACAGCTGGACCACTCAGTGGATAAGGAATAATGGTGGGAGGTCTTACTCCCAGAGTGCCAGTCAATGGCACACTGTCTGTGTGGGGACCAGTGGTGAGTGGTGTCCCTCAGGGGCTGCTATGGGGAGCAGTATTATTTGACCTCTTTGTCAGGAACACGGACTGTGGGATTGAGTGGACACTCAGCAATGTTGTGGATGACACCAAACTGAGAGGTGTTGTTGAAAACAGAGGGAGAGGATACCACCCAGAGGAACCTTGACGGGCTTGAGAGGCAGACCTGGGTGAACCTCATGAAGTCCAACAAGGCTGAGGGCAAGGTCTGGCACCTTGGTGGTGGCAGTCCCCAATATCAGTACAAATGAAGGGATCCAGTGATTGGGAGCAGCCCTGAGGAGAAAGTCTTAGGAGTTGCTTGATGGGAAGCTCAGCATGACCCATCAGTGTGCTGCAGCCCAGAAAAGCCAAACATGTCCTGGGCTGCATCAAAAACAGAGTGGGCAGGAGGTGAGGGAGGGGATTGTGTCCCTTTACTCTGCTCTTCTGAGACCCCACCTGGAGTTCTGTGTCTGCTATGGGGTCCTGAGCACAAGGATGTTGTCCTGCTGGAGGAAGTTCAGAGGAGGGTCACAAAGCAGATCAGAGGCATGGAGCACCTCTCGTGTGAGGACAGGCTGAGACTGGGATTGTTCAGCGTGGAGAAGAAATGGCTCTGGGGAATCCTTAAAATTTGGTTTTAAAGCCTTTCAGTACTTAAAGGGAGCCTATGGGAAAGACTGGAATAGACTCTTCATCAGGGAGTATATTGGTAGGACAAGGGATAATGATTTTAAATAGAAAGAGGGCCGGTTTAGATTACATGTGACAAAGAAATTCTGTTGTGAGTGTGGTGAGGCACTGGACCAGGCTGCCCAGAGAAGGTGTAGATGTCCCATCTCTGGACATGTTCAAGGCCAGCTGGATGGCGCTTTGGGCAAGCTGGTCTCGGGGAAGGTGTCCCTACATGTAATTAGATAACCTTTAAAATCTCTTCCAACACAAATAAATTCTGAGTAAATGAAACTGCTTCCTACCACACTCCCTTATGATGGTTTAGGATACTGTGCTTCACGCTCTGGGCTAAAGTCTTGCCTCTGTCTTTGTGTGGTTCTACAGATAGTTCTTAGTGCTAGGACATAGGAGCAAACTTTCACTTCAAAATTTCACTTCCATGAATTTGTCAAATCAACCCTTTACCCACATAAACCCTTATCATCTGCAAGAACTGCTCATAAAAATCTACTTCCAGGATGCTTAAAAAATATCTTACTTTTCCTCCAAGCTTTTTGTATTTTAATGAAGAGGTTCAACTGTTTGGATACCTTGAAAGCAAAAGACCTGTATTCTACAGTAGCTTTGATATTCTATAAAAAATCCAAAGAAAAGGAGAATTGCTTATTCTTTAAAAAGTTGGAGCTTTAATTTTTATTTTTTTTATGGAATAAGAGTATACCAAATGGAAGCAGTTGAGCACACAACGGTGTGGACAAAAAACCATTACAGTGCCATATAATTCAGTGCCACTCTCCTTACATCCCAGTGAGAGCCCTGGGGGTGAATTGTCATTCACTACAAGAACCATGCTGTACTCTAGCATCCCTTTTTTCACTTTTCTGACCAAAAATAATTTGCAAAAAAGAAGATATGGAGCAAGTAAAACAAATAAAAACTGAAAATGCTGCATGTATTATGTAAGAGAATGGAATTGGGGGGGAAAGCTGAAGTCACTGAAGATCCCTGCCTGGGCTGCTTCATAGACCAGCCCACACTGGGAACTGTCATGCCTGTAGAGGAGAGAGATAAGATAAAAACTGTAGTCAAACCCACTGCATAAATATTATGGTGTGCTGCACCTTGGCTGCTCTCAGAGACCATGACTGGGTCTGTGCCTTGTGAGGAACGCCCGCTCCAGGCATGGCCAAGAGTAGCCATTGGTGCAGGTTGTCCTGGTTTAGGGCAAGTTTGGGAGATAACTCCCAAAGGGGCTTCTCTACGAAAGCAGATTCAATTGCCCCTCCCCCCCCAACCGGTTCAGGAGAAAATATCTCCTTGGAGAAAAAGTGGAAAGATACCTGTTTATTAAACAATAGAACCCAAACAATATTAAACAATAAAACTTCTCACTGCTCCAAAAAAAAAAAAAAAAAAAAAAAAAGGCAAACTCAAAAAAGCCCCTCCCCCGGGTGCGACATTCTATGTATCCTTGCTTTAAAAATATAAATACAGAAAGCATGGTGTACATACATTAAAAACAAAACCTCCACTGCACAAATACACACTTCCCACAACCTCAAAAAATCTGACAAAAAGATCCGTATTTAATTTCTTAATAAATCACTGAAAAAAAAAAAAAAACTCCCCCCTCCCAAAAAAAAAAAAAAAAAAAAAAAAAAAGGCAAACTCAGAACAGTCCCCTCCCCGGGCTGTAGCTCGGCTCACTCAGTGTCCTGTCAGTCCCTGCGGCGCTGGAAACGCTGCGGCCCAGGCCCGGCCGAGGGGCCTCAGGTGGAGCTGCTGGTGCTCTGCTGGGTGTTCAGTCCAGAGAAAGCATCATATAGTTAACCCAGGACACAGGTGCACTCCCAGCAGCTGCCATAGGCATCCAAAACTCCCATTTTACTGCCCCAGAGCTCAGACACAGGATGTAGAGGACAATTAAAAGAAAAACAAAACATTTTATCTTATTTACTCATTAGAACCAGAGCAGGAAAAGGCAGAGATTAAGACTCACCTGAGCAATAAACTTGGTCACAAAAATATAGTTGTAACATTTTCCATCTTAAAAGCTGCTGATTCACAAAAATATGAATGTTTCATTGTGATGATGACAAAAGTCTCAAAACTCTAAACCACTTTTTTGTTGAAAAATTGTAAAACAGGGCTAGCAGCACCCTGTTTAGTACTATTTAGTACAGCAGAACTCAAAACAGGAGGTTCTGCATTATGGATGACTGGTATCTTCCTAAGCAACAAGGAACAAAATGTTTCTAAAGGTAATGTAGCAGAAATGTGTATGCAGAATAATGCATTTAAGGGATTTAAATATGTATTTAACTGTGGGTTGACCTCTATTTTTCCATGAAAATTGTCGTATCTGTTTTCTCCAGAAGGCTTATTAAAATTGCATCTTTTTTGGAGAAAGATTACATTTGTTCTTATCCTGATCACATATCAGATGATGTAAATTGATACAAAATCCGATGTTTGGATCAATACTGTGATAATAAAACTAAGGGAACTGAAAAAATGGATAAAAGCACCACTCTCCACAGAAATGTTGATTCACTGACCATCTGTCTCACTTCAGCTAAGTGCTTTACTGCTTTAGTTTGGCATTAGACAAGTAAGTCAATAAATTAAATAACTGAAGTCACACTATAATTCTTGGCTACCCTGCTCTATTTTTTAACCTGTCAACATGTAAAATGTCACATGTAATCCTTTTTCGGGCATATAGTGAGCATGTGCCAAATCCTGTCTACTCATCCTAAGCATGAATACACACAGGTAACTAGCAATTGTAGTCTTGGTTTCTACTAGTCTCCCAACTGCCATAAAAACTCTTCAGAGTGTAAATATGTGCCTTAAATATATTTCTATTTATTTGCTTACCAACTTATATGAATGCAGTCTGACTAAAGGCATCTGCATACTACATACTGAGAAAACAAAAACAAATTCACTCACATGTTGAAGAGCTGTGCCCATATTCTGCACTCAGACAGCAAGAGAAGCAAGAGAACACATGTAGAACTTTAAAATACCACAATAGAAGGTTCATTTTTACAGGCCATTAGAATTCCATTAGTTCCATCTATTCATTTCCAGGCTGCCTTCAGACTGAAAAGTGAGTGTCTAATAGGATGCTTTCATTAGATTGAAATGAACAACCCCCCCACGCCCTGTCACAATCCAATATGATTTTCACAGATAACACAATTAGTGGCTGCTTATCCAACTGGAAGGCCTGAGAAGAAGCTCAGAATGATATTAACTTTTTTTTTTTTTTTTGACAAATTTAAAGCATAAATGGCTGAGAGCAACATATAGGATAAACAAATATTTCAGTGATGTGACAAAATTGATTTTAGAGTAACAGTCAATATGCTGTCGACATATTTGATACCCTCATTGGCTACATAAAGAAGCTATACCTAAATACAGGAGAAAAATTGTTTACATTATTTCCTAGATGACAACATTTCCCTGTTGATCACTTAAACAACACCAACAAATGGCCTAGATCAGATGCAGGAATAAAAGCTAAAAAGCTCACTGCTGGAGACATCAAAACCTGCAACTCCAGGACAGCAAAGAACATAAACAGCTGATTCAGAAGGTGATCAAGTTTAAACTTTCTCATCTTTAATAAGACATATGGGCCTGTGCCTGGTGGGTTCTAAGTGTGCTCCTGCAGCCTACCACATGTTCAAAGAAGCTGGTAGCACCTGTGGCCAACAGGAATCCCCGCAGCTGTATGAGTCCATGGAAAGGTGTTCTGGAAAGAAGTGCTCTTTCAGTGCCTCATCCTTCTCTTGCAAGGCGAGCATGACACCCTCTGGGTGGAACAAATTTCTCCTTCTAAACCAGCAGAAGTATCTACATCTCCTCTTGAGGCCCGAGGGCCCTGCTGCTGCAACAGCTCACAGGCTGTCTGACCTTCCTCAGCACAGGATGAATGCTGTGCTGGAGAAAATAAATAGGCTCAAAGAGTGAGCCCATTTTCTGCTCTCCTCTGCAGAAAAGGTGTTTACAGGAAGAAGAGGTAGAAGATTCTTTTATTTTTTTAAACATATCAATAGATGAGTAAAAATCTGTGAGCAAATAAACTTTCCAAACCTTATTGCAAGATGACAGGAGGCAAAAAAATCCAGAAACTAACAGTGATTTAGAGATTTTTGGAGAAAAAGATTATGATTCAGCACCAAGAGAAAAAAGCTTAATGGCTTCCCAGTAAAGACATTTTAAATTCTACATTAACAGAGATATTATTTTACATTTAACTGGTAAACACATTTTTGTTTTTACCTTGGTAGCCATAATAATTCGTATAAGGTTATGCCCATGTAAGAGGTTTCAGTGTTTAAGAAAGAATATTGAATGCCTCAGTATTCATGCTACACCTGTGTCTAGAAAACACTAGGTTTACAGAAAAGGCTGCAAACAAGCCCCCTCTCACCCATCAGCTCTCTCCACCCCTGAACCCTCCACCACTCCCATTTCCCTCCCCTTTTCCCCCACGCCTTATTTCCAGCTGTGGCAGCTGTTGTGAAACCAGCGCTGGCAGACTCTGACACCTGGCGGTAGCTCAGCAAGCCTCTGGCCTTATGTTCGCTGAGGTTTTTGATTTGATGAGCTTTATTTTATTTTCAAGGAGTGCTTGGAACCAACATTGATGTAAGGAACAATTTTTTTTGCTAGAAGTTCGAAAGTAGGAAGACTTAACAGTGCAAGGAGATTAAGTATACAGCTGAATGTTACTCTGGGAAAAAATGCCAGGTAACTGCTCTCATGCTTACACATGATAACAAAATATATTTAAATGCACTGCAAAAGACTTCAACAAATTTTAAAATATCACCTATGCAGTTTTAATATTTCCTAAACCCAGAGCTTTTGACCATAAAATCCATAATCTGTGAGCAGGAATCTCTATGATTCTTCCTGTGTTCAGAGCATGGTATTTTAATGCTGTAGACCTCTTGGCTGGAAACACCGTGTTGTATTTTGGGAGTTTTCAAACCATTTTCTACCCTTGTCTGCAGCATCTATCTGCAGCAGTTGTGATTACCAAACTTTTGGGGCAGATCTGCCCAGTGCCAGCCATACAGCACAGTGTATTTACCCACTGGCTTCCCATAGAGTCCAGTATAGCAACCATACATCATGCTTATTCATATCAGACTTTGCATTGGATTATCTATGGATATATGTTACTCTCCATGGATACCAAGCCATTCTGCCTGCTAACACCCAAATTTAATCTGCTGCTCTGCTTTAAATTTATTTTTAAATACTGTAGAGAATTAGGACTTTATATTTCTTGCTTTTGAAAATGCAAAGAGAACGTAAGTTATTATTGCTCTCAGTACAGCATAAGCACAGTTGTTCACAATTCCTTTAATTTCTAAGAGATTTTCAGTTTTCATTATTATTTAGTGTCTCACCAGTTTTGTCTTTATTAGGCATTCATAAAAAATACTTCATTATCATCTGTAAAGCACAGTTCATTAGCATGGCTGCTCTGTGAAGACAATTGTTTCTTCATTAGCACCAGCTCCTCAGAAATTTAGGCCTTTGATGCTTGTTTGAATTACTTGTATCTTTTCATTTCCTCAGTTGTGTTTCTGAAAGATTTCATTTTTTTTTCTACAGCTATTTACATTTATGAATAAATATCCTTGTAAGCCCTGCACTTCTAATTTGTGATGTATTTTCCTTGCAACTACCTTAGTTGTTCATACAAATGCATTGGCATAGAGTTTATTCATAGGCTTCATCCTGCATTTATGAGTGCTAATCTATTAACTCTCTTTATTCCTTTAGGCAGGAATGAAAACATTTGTCCCTGAGAATGCTCCAGAGAAGGAGGCATACTTTTGAAAGCCCCACACTTTCACTGCCTTTCACTTGGATACTTGGCAAAACTTGTATCAAGAACTACATACATACAGGCAGTGTGAGACACAGAGATTGCGTTTTATAAATAAAACAAAATTAATCAAATCAGAAGACTGCAGAATGATTAAAAGTTTTAAAAGTTTGGTTTGGTTTTTTGGTTTTTTTTTTTTTTTTTTTGAGTGACACCCTTCACATTGCTAGGGGGTGCCCCACACACTTTCCCTCCTAGGCCACTGCCCTTCCCTCTGGGTTCTGGTGCCCAGGTGCTCCTCCTGCTTCATGGTCAGTGGGAGCTGGAGATGACCTCTGGTGCCAAAGAGGATCCCCAGCATGATCTGCTGCACCACCAAACCTCCTTGGTCCCAGCTCTGACTGGCCTCAGCCTTGGTCTCCAACTTGCCAGCCACCTTTCTATCTTAAACCATTTGGGTGCAAATAGAACAAGCACTGTTCTGATTGGAAATCCCTGATCTGACACTGACTGGAAAGAGGTTCCTTTCAAGAGCTGCCAAACTCAGGAAAATAGCCTGAGAAATATTTCTGAGCGTATTTTTTGTTTCCAAGTGTATTTTTCTTTTTATTCCACCACTCTGTTGGTATTTTTAAAGATTTGTCTCTGAAATGGAGAACATTTCTTATGGGACAGATGGCTCAAAAAATTATAGAATTACATAAACCAGGGAGGACAGATTTGTTGAACCTTCTCTCTATATGCATCTCACTTTTTAGGAGGAACCTAGTCATAGTTACAGCTCCCCACACACACTCTTGAGTGTGAGATTGCTCCTCTTTTCTCTACTACAGTGGTACGCAAAATACACACTTGAAGCCAAGGACAGCCAAGGCTGAAAGATGCTGCCTTTGTCCTTGATTATTGCAAATATTTAATATAAGGTAATATGCCTACACTTATCACAATGCAGCCAACCTCCACACAAACAGTTAAAAAGGAATACAAACCTTCTACTTTCACCACAAACTCAGGCCAAGGTAAAAATCTCAAAGCCAGCTGGCCAGCTTTCAAGAAAAGCTCACTTGCTGGCTGGAAAGAGAGAAACCTTGTTGACATGGAAACCTATAATTTCAATATATATCTATAATTAACAGATAAAATAGCAAGATGAGAGAGAGCTCAAAAAACCATTATGAACTACAATTGTGAGAGAATTTTTAATACTGAAATATTAGAGGTGAAAATGTTAAAACATCAACAAGGAAGCTGTTAAAACAAATTGTTGTTCCGAGAAATTGTTAGAGGACTCAGTGCGAATGTGAGAAATGAAACAACAGTAACCTCATGCTGGAGCATTTTTCTGCATTTGTGTTCTATTGCTGCTATTAAAAAAAAAAAAAAAAAGGATCTTCTTGTGGATTTCATCTATGCACATTCAAATGAGAGCTGCTCTCATAAAAATTTCAATCGGAATAGATGTCAGAGAAGGAAAGAGGGCAAAACATTCAGAGAGGTGCAGAGAGGCAAAAGATGTAGCCTTGATACAAATACAGAAGGTGCACATCTCCAGTCAGTGTCTCCACAAAGACACTGAAATCCCAAATTGGGAACAATCCTTGGGACAACATAATCATAACTACCCTTTGTCATCAGACAAATCCATACCAGAGATGACCTGGCCTAGGTGGAGGGAATGAAACTTTCTGGACATTACTGTACATGGCAGGAAGAATTTTTCCACTCTGTATTTTTTTTTTCTCTTTCTGGGGTATTTTAAGGGTGCCAAACCCCAAGTAATGGTACAGGATTGTTCAACACATTGTGTGCCTTATTAGTTCAGGTTTTGGTATCAGCTCAGCAGTAGATCTTACTTCCTTGTAGAGAGACCTCTGAATAAGTATGTGGCCCATGCATCAGTCCAAAAAAAAAGGGCACAAATCACTAGAGCAAGTTAACATTTTCACATTCAGAACTGACAGGCTCAGTCTCTCTAAAGAGAAAATATTTTTACACTATTATCTTTGCTTAATATTTTCTCTTAAAATAATTTTTGTTCTTGATTTCAGGTGTTCCACTAAAATATCTGAGCATGCATCATCCTTCACAGAAAGACAAGCACTCTTACAGGGAAGGGGAAGAGATCTAATTAATTAACTTTTCCATGTCTGATCTGGAATAAGAAGGTGGTGTTCATAGCAGGCTTCATTTATGGTAGCAATATTTGTAGTGCAATGTCATTTGTATTTCTCCACTTGCCAGATCTGAGGAGAGATGGTAAAAAAATAATATAGAAGAAAAGAAACCATTAATTTGTAGTAAATAAAGCAAGCTTAACAAAGACTAGCTGAAGTTACCATCTGCTGCACAGCTTCTTCACATAGAAGTAGTAGACAAATGGGGGTAATGTGTTATTAGTCTCCTCATTTTTGCAAAAGTTAATGCAAATTTGAGGCACTTTTAAAGTTGCAGGAATCATTTATTTTTTTCTCTCCATTATGTGGATACTAGTGAGAGCCTTGGAAAAGAAAATATATATGTTCAATACCACGCTAAGTATAATAAACCCCAGGGGTTAAATGACAACCTCTATTTTATTTTGCATCTTTTCATTTTTAACTGTGCCTTTTTAATATTTTTGCTCTTCTATTTTGTAAAATACAAAGGGCCAGAGGCTCCCTTATTGGAAAAAAACCCTAAGTCCATTGTAACTGGATTGCTGATCTCTTCATCATTATTTTTATGGGCCTTGGGAAATTGCAAGGAGACAAAATTTTTGGAAAAAAAACCCCAAAACAACTGCCTTCCTTGCTCTCTGTGCAAGTGCTGACCATCAGGAAAGAAAGGCATGATTTGCTCCATATCTTCTCCTGTTCCCCAGCTCATTACAGACCCCCAAGCTGTGAATCCCTGGGCTAAAATGCAGGCAACTGTCAAGTTTCTAAATGTGGAGGGTGTTTTTAATACAAGTCTTACATTAAGAGAAGTAAAACCTTGAGGCATAAATACATCTTTCTCTTTCATATCATTTAAGCTAGCTGAATGCTTCTCAGTGCTCAGTAAATATAAATGTATTTTGCCCCAGAGCCAGAACATGCTGCAGAGAAGTATTGTTCTGCTCAGGATGAGAACCTAGCATGGATTTCAAAGTCTTCTTTAGACAGACAGTCTGTGCAATTGGCAGAATTTATGAGAAGCCTGGGCACTTTTCTGCCTTGTCACGTGCAAGTTTTCTAATTGTCCAGCTTTGGAGGCTGTTGTCACTTCAGCTACTCGTTCCACATACTACATAAAGGTTGTAGGCCTCGAGCTGGGTCCTGGACGTGGTGGTGGGATCAGGAGGAGAAGAGCACTGGCCTCATGCTCCATGCTGGGTTTATTAACCTCTCATTGTGGGCCTTCATCCTCCTGCTTAGGCATACCAACCAGCCCGAACACCCAAAATGGCTCATTTCAGCTAAAGAGGTCAGAATCCGATGGGGCACATCCCAGGCTAAAACCTGAGACAGTAACAGCTTCTTCTGTGGTCATTAATACCTTTTAATACATTAATATATCTTCAGTTAATGAGCCTTCGCTAATCATCATGCCTTAGAAAGAGCTGGTGCTTTAAAGTGAATGTGGCAGCCATTGGAACAACATTGCACGACTTCTGCAGGAAATGAACTGTATTCACACATCACAAGCACAAAGGCAATTGAATCCTATATTCTGTGTTGCCTTCATCTCTTTTTCCACTAACATGACAGTAATTGGTCTGTTGTGCCATTGGGACTCCAACAACTGGAACTGGCATGGACAGTGAATATTGTCAGGGCCTGAACTACAGTGCATGGCTCAGACCATCTCTCTTAGAGGCAAATGAAGTGAAATACCTTGTCCCTTTTCTTTTCTCTTGTAGACAAATGATTCCTAATGAAGATGTTGAACTTCACTGTCTTTCAACTGGTACATCTGAAGCTACCCCACTGCCAATTATATGGGTCTGAAAGAGTATTTTGGGAAGTTTGGTGAGTTTAGTCAGATGGTGAAACATGCTGAAATAAATTTTAAAAAATCCCTTTATTTTTTTAGGACTAGCTTTTTTTCTGTGCATATTTCAATACAACAAATACTTCAGAAAAACATCCTTTATACTTTCCCCTCTTATCAGACTAATTCGCTCTGACCCTCACAGAAAACAAATTTGGAGCCTGATCACATTTTCTATCCCTTTTATACTGTTTTAGTTAGCAAAAGTGGGATTTTAGATGCCTTAGGAGTTGGATTCTGCTTATTCCCACTAATTTATGAGCCATATTATTATTGATCCTGAGGACACCCCATACCATGTGCTGCACAGCCTATACCACAGTCCTTTCCTCTTGGAAGCTACTCATTGCAGCAAGCCACAGATCATCCCCATGACAAGCAAAATGAACTGAGGATACAAAACAGGACTGTATCACCCAAGCATGGTTTTTGCTTAGGCAAAAATACATCAACTTCTTTCCCTGATCCATCCACTGCCATCCTTTTGGTCACGGGGTTTTTCCCACACATTTTTACCTGTCATCCTGGGTGCATATTGACAGGCCCTGATGCCAATCTTTGCCTTTAGAACCAGATATAAAGTAGTTTGCCTTGAAGGGGTTATCCAAAGAGCCTTTTTACTTGAATGTCCATCTTTGGAGCTGCTTCAGAATGAGTTTTCCCAGACAGGTTTGGAGTTTGATGAAATAACCTCTGAACTAGTTAGCAGATAGACATTTCTCCTTGCCATTTGAATTATATTCCCATCTACAGATCTTTTCATTTTTTGCATGGAGCATTTCAGGATAACTAGCTATATTTGTTTATTAATTTGTCTTTATGCTGGTTTATTCAGAATTCTCGAAGTCCTATTTTTGTGTTGGTGAAATATTGATCAGGTACAGATGTGCTCCATTTGTGAAACAATAATTTATATTGGGTAGATGGAGAGGAAGAGAGGAAGAATAGTACTATTTGTCTTCCTTCTAGGAGGACAGGAGAGAGAGAATAAAGAAGGAGGAAGTTTCTGCTGTAGCTGGGATTGGAAGTCATGGATTTGGGCATGAGTCATCCTAAACATGTGATAGTCATATTTTGGCATTTTCTGATTTTGACAAAAAACGTCAAAACTTTGCTATTCTAAGTGATCCTGCAGAGTGACAAAGAAAGACTGTATTGAAAACAGCATTGAAAATGCAGTTATTTCTAGTTGTCACAGAGAGTGGCTGTGCAGAGGGCTGAGCTCCCAAATAACTGTGTGAATTCAGAGAACTGCTGCTTTTCTGTGAAAACCCCAAACCAGAAAAGTGCAGCAAAGGCAGCTAAGGATAAAAGTGTTTGCTAATGGTATGAAGCCAAATGCTCCTGCTGTGGCCCTTTTCAGGAAGCACATAGCCAAAATTTGCAGCTTACTGTTCCTAACAGGATTGTATATGCATGTTTTGCACATTTATCCCAGAACATAGATTGAAGTGGGCTTGGTGCTTTGCTCATCTGCAACTGCTGCATCAGTTTATGATGTGAAGAATCACAAAGGCACTCTAGCAGATGGGTCTAAGCGTGCCCATGCCAGAAAATCAGCATGTGAAATAAGTTTGAATAAGACAAGTAGATAATTTGAAGGCCAATACAAGCCTCTTGGTATCCCCTGCTCAATTAGTTTTGAAAGTAAAAGCTGCTGCTAAGATGTGCTCTGTTTAAGGTGCCTTATGCAATTCAACCAATTCCAGCACTTCCAAGGTTTTCTGCAGCACAGAAAGATCTTGTCAATAAACTTGTCAGCTGAACTATATTTTTAACTTCAGTGGTGTTCAGTTAACTCAGTCACGCAACATCTGTGTAACTTAGGCAATTAGTAAACTTTTAGCAACTGCTGCATGTTGTTTCGTTTTTTGACTTGGCTTTTTATGTCTATCTCTGGTTGCCACAATGTATGAACCTCGATGAAAAGAAGTGTTAAAAATTTACCTTAAGAGAGAGTTTAAGTACCAGGTGGCTTCTCTGAAGAATCTAAAACCATCTAAGTGAAAACCATCAAGGTTGTCACTTAGAAATTAATAAACAACTTACTCAGCTACAGAAATTAATCTTTAGCTGTGACAATTTAGTCTGCTTTTTTTTTTTTTTAACAAAAAAGACAAGTGTTATTTCACAATTTTCTATGATAAAAATGTTTCTCATCCCAAAAGCTTTTAACTTAGCTATAGATTTTGCTTGAAGGAAACATATGCATATATTTGTATAATTTCAGCTGATTATACTAAGATCTTGATTTCATTGCAGGAGGGTTGGAATTAGATGACTTTTAAAAGCCCCTTCCAATTCAAACTATTCTATGATTATGTATAGTGGTTTGGTTTTTTGTTTGTTTGTTTGTTTGTTTGTTTTTTGTTCTTTTGTGGGTTTTTTTTGTTTTTGTTTTTGTTTGGTTTTTTTGGGTTTTTTAAAGAAGATTGTTATCTGGAAATATAAAAAAATCTGGAACTACCATTGATTCCCTTTTGCAATAAATGTGAAGTTTGCATTTGGACACCATGTCACAAGTCTGAAGGTGTTCAGGAGAGAGGAAAAGCATATTCTTTTGGCATTGGTGGGAATACATATAGATCATGCCTCATATCTGATTTTAATAAAAGAATTTAATTACCAGTTGATTCTTTTAAAGCACAATTAATCTTTTTTCCTGTGAATTGCCTATTACTCACTTGAAGTCATTACATTTTTCAGAGAAAGTCTATTTATAAGTACTCATGAAGCAAACTAATTGAAACATAATTAAAAAGAGACCAGAATCTTAAATAAATCACAGATAGTTTCTTCATGGATTAAACATATGAAGCAGGCAATGCTTCTTACTGAACTTTTCCAAATAGTTCTGTATTACCATTTTAGCCTGGACAGTGACCCCTGAAGCCATGTCATCCTCTGAGGAAAAGTAGTATTTCAGTTCTGCTTGGAGGCAAGAGAGTCCATCTCTGCTGCAGTTGGTGCTGGCCCCTGGCCACTGTGGGGGTCTCTGCAGCCCCTTGCCAGCCTCAGGCAGTGCCAGCGGGGGCTTTGGCCAGGCACTGGCTCACACAAGTCACTGCACAATTTTAGCATGCAATGTTAAAAACCTCTCACCCTTGGTTTTCATCTGGTTGTCATCTGCTTAAAATAATTCGAAATGGCAGAGTTCCTTGAGACGGGCTGGGGATAAGAGAACTCCTCCAGGCCTGGGAGCAGGTTTGCCATGGTGGGATGGGGTCGGCTCCCGATGGCACGCTGGGGCTGGCACGGCCTGCAGCGGGAGCAGTGATTTAAGGAGATGATGCTGGGAGTGACTGATTCCCGGACATGAAGGGTGGGAAAGTCCTTCCCTGCAGATACAGTCCTGGGATGGTACTGTGCAGGATCCTGCTCTCCTCACAGAGGCTTCCTGGACTGTGCAGCCCCACCTTCCCACTGCCATTCCAAGCACAGTCCTGCCTACGTCTCCTGTCCACTGCTTTGGCAGTGGAAGGACTGATATTTAGTATTGTTTAGAATAAACACAAAAAATACATAGTAGTTAGTAAGAAATGTAAAATTTTAACTAATTAATATGCTAACTGATTATTATTTTTACTTAATATATAAACTCATAAATGTAGTATTTTCAGCATTTATCTTTATTTGCTGCATTTCCCAATATTTTCATTGCCTGTACACATTGCCTGAACACTCAAGTAAATAACAAAGGCTATTTCAAACAGGGCTAGCTTTTTTAAACCAGCTAGTACCAAAGCCCACCTGTAGCTTCCTCAACCTGCTGCTTTTCAGGGATGTTGAGCCATGACAGCACCCATTAACTTCCGGCCTAAATGTGGTGGTAGTGTCCAACATGTTGTGTGTATCTCTCAAATGTCTGTAGAGAAAAACCTTTCCATAAATGACGTGGTGATGCTCCCTTACTTGCTGCTTACTGCAGAGCTGGCACTGAGTCCCTGGACACCAGATCTGCTGCTGCTGCAGCCTTGTCCCTGCAGAACAGTCGTGTGAAGATTACATGGGGCACTGTGCAGGAGCTGAAGAGTGCCATAGCATCACCTCACTCCAGGGTAAGTGGATTTCTTAACAATGTCCCTTCTGAGGCTTGCATGAGGATACTCCAAAAGGCAGAAATAATTGTAGTGTGTGCTCAAAATGCCGCTGTCATCTAGAATGCCCTGTATCTCCATCTGTTCTATTATTTTGTGCTCCTTATAAACTTGAACAATATTGTGGCTTTCCTTTCCACTTCAGATTGTCCCTGCTCAGCACCACTGCTCCTCTGTACAGCTGTGTGTGCTGTACCCCTTGCCCAGCACACAGCACGGGGTGCTCCTGGCAGAAGCTAAAGCACTCAGAGTGGGGTCCACCAGGCACAACAGGGACAGTGCAGAGCAGATGAAGGCAGCTGAAACCCTACCAAAACACCAGCACCTACTGATTGACTCTGAAAATGAGGAGGTACTTTCAGGCAGGCAGCAAAGGCTTAGAGACAGAACCTGAGCCTGTGTGTGCTCGGGATCCTCACACCATTAGAAGAAAGTCAGTCTATGATGTCACTGTACAGAGGTCTTAGGAACAGAACCCATTTTCAGAATTCCTGTGGGGAAAAAAACTCTGCAAGCTTTAGAGGAGGCTATTAATTCTCAAATGTGTTTGAGAAATTGAAAAATGAGCAGGTAGACCAAACAACTTCTTCAATTTGTCAAAGCAACCTCTTATTTTCCTGTGATGCCTTGGGATTGCTTCACACCACAGACAGCATCCTTAAAAAAACTTCAAATGCAAGTCACCCTGTGACTGAGAGGAAGATCATACTTTGCATCAGCAAGCTTATCAGTGGAGCAATGTTCAGGCAATGGGGTGGATTTGGGGATAAGAGGTGTAGAATTACCACTATTTTAACATTTCTATTGCTCAGAATGGAAGTCAACAATGCACATTCAGGTTTTCATTCTGAGCTCATTCAGGGCATCCAAAAATAACTGAAAAATAAAATCTTCCACTGAGAAAAAACATACACTTGTCAATGCTGAATTAGAAGCTGGCAATAACAACGGTAGTAGATATTTTGTTTTTTTTTAAATTCCATTCTATCTTCTATCTGATTAATTTGCTACCTGAAAAAATGTCAAAAGAAATTTTCTGGACTGGAAAAACTCCACCCATTGCAATACTAAATGACAGTAATGACATATCTTCTTCAGTGGAATAACAGTCTCTTACATGTTTTGAGCATAAATGGCATTATAAAAGCTTAATGAGGATAAGGACAAGCACATGAAAATCAAAATGTCATTCAGTCATTGGTTATTTAACAAACAGAAGCATATAATTCAATGGCTGCAGTGAAATAATTTGAATTTATATCAATACAGACATTAGAATTGGAATCTAAATTTTCTGTTAGTCATTTGTTTGGGCTTTTCTATCCTGATTTGCCTTCATTATACTAATTAAATTACAACCAGAAATTCACACATCAATAGCATTGCATAAAAATTACAAAAGCCGATGTACTGCATCTGAATTGGTAGTGCCATTGGAACAAGCAAATAACATTAAAATACGCATTCACATTTAATTATTTATCTATTTAAAGGACTAGAAAAGCGAAGCAGGACTGATATCAGACACAGGCCTAAAGTCAAATGCAAACAGAAATGAGGAAAGCATGAGGGCTTCAGTAAGGGTGAGAAGACCATTCCCATCTACATCATATTGATCCCTTCAGCAATCACATGGATTTCTTCCTTCTCCCCTTTCTCCCATTCTCCCCTTCTCCCATTATCTCATATCTGCCCAGCCAGGGTGTGTCCAGTCAACAAAATCTAACTTTGCCCTGGGTGAACTTCTGTGCCAGCAGTTCAGCCCCAGTGGGGTTTTCAAAGCCACGGATTTTGGATCACCACTGCCAAAGATCCACTGGCTTCTCTCTTTTCCTGGAAGCACACAGGGCTTCTCTAAGCCATGCAGATCCAGGGAAGGACATTCCTCTGCACCAATTAAATGTGCTCTTGGCTATCCAATGCATGTTCTCCAAGAGGGATTTTTTCCCAGTCTTTTGCAACACTGATAATGTAAGGAGACCTTCACACCTGGCTTCTGGCTGACCTCAACACCACATGCTGTCCTCGAGGGTTGTGCCATGTTTTCGGTAAAAATGGGTTGGTTTTTCACTTGGGATTTATCATCTATTAGAAGATAGTAATAGTTAAGAAGGATATTCTGCAGGACATTTTTTCTTGTCTTAGCATAGGAGGTCAGCATGACATTTTGTGAGATGACTTACATTGCTTTTTCACATTATTGAAAAATCACTTTGCTCCATCAAATAAGGTAGTGTTTACTTATTCCCATTTAAAAAATCCATGCTGTAGGATATCCTGTGAGTGCTCTAAATGCCATTGACAAGAATTTAAAAGCACAATTAAAAAGTTTCATCCAAAAAAACCCACCAGCAGCAGAACTTTTCATACCTGTTCAAACTTTCAGCTAGATTAATTCCTCTCTCTTAGGCATGCTTTGAACTTTCACTGAATTAGTCCACCAAACTGCCCAATAATTTCTGAGCATGTTTTGCTTTCTCCCTGTCTCATAGTAATTTAGAATTCTTCAAGTAAAAAGAGGTCTTTGCTCTGTTAGCAGAATATGAGTCTGTTTAGGTACCCAGTCACAAGGAAACGGGAGGCTATCAAGGCCTCAAGCATGTCTTGCATAACTGGTTAAATTCATCTATTTGTTTTGCAGCCTCCAAACTTCCTCCACCTCTTCAGACAATGGTAATCATTTTGACACATGATTTCAAGAACTTGTTTTATACCTTGACCAAAAGAGATCTCCAGGTTAAGCGTGATCTTTTATCTACTTAAATCTGTTTTCTAAACTGGCATTGGAATTGTTTATCATATCAAGGTAGGCTCTCTGAGTGGGATTCAGTTGGATGGATGTCTAGTGCCATTTTAGATGCTTTAGGGTTTTACACCTAGTTGTTGTTGTAGGCACTTCAGGTTCTTCTGTCATGACTGCTCTTTGGTAGCTAAACCAACACCAGAAGTCTGTATTTAGATACCTGCATGATTCATTCTGTCCTTTCTTCTAACATCATCTTCAGAGATGTTTGAACATCACTGCGAAGCTATTTTAACCCTGTATCTCTGTATGGCTGGTCTTGTTCTTCACCGTTCAGTATTGATCCACTTTATTTTCAGCATGTATCTCTGTGAAGGGTAAAAACCTGATTAGAGTTCTCAGTGGAACTCTAACTGGAGAATGGTTACAATTTCCTTCCCTTATAAAATATATTCTTCTTAACAATATAAAGCACCAGAGGCCCTTCTTTAAATAAGTTATTTATTATTAAACATCATGAAATATATTAAAAGTAACTTTTTAATATAAGAGGCTTGGAAGAATCATAGTTTACCATCTACCTAAATATATGATGAATATTTCTGTAAGTTTCTACAGAAATTTATTTTCTGGTACCTCAATTATTCTTCCAAATTACATCTCCTGCTTCTAGAGAAGTATCACCTAAAATGAAGAAATCAAAGATAGTGGTTTAATTTTATATTGCAGTTTTTTCCAGACTGCAATTTTAGAAATAAATTCCTAAAATTTACAAAGACTGAGAACAACAGCAACATCATCAAACAGTATTCAGATAACCTCATGACCTCAAGACCAGCTTTATTTAACAGTATTTTTCCACAACAGCAGATCAATTTATTCTTAAATGAAGAATGGATAGACATTACACAGCGTAGAGTGGCAGAACAATGTAACTACTTGCATGCCTCTACTTTCTAGTTGTGAAGAATTATTTGCGAAGTTAAATTCAACATGTGAAAATAAGGCTATTTTCTCCAGTAATTGGGGTTAGAATGGACCCTGCAGACAGAAGTTAAATCAAGCTGCTGTTTTGCTGCAGCCAAAGACACAAACAGCATGTATTGGAATGAGCAGGCATTTGGCATCACCTCCAGACTCAAAGAAAATGGAGTGTTTGCATTTCCAGAAATGCATAAATCATCCTTGCAACACCTGCATGAAAGTGAAGGCATGTTTAAATGTACACCAATATTTATGATGTAACATCATCTATAACAAACTACTTTCACAACTCATACTTTCCAAGAAAAATTTAAACATTTTCTTACATATTCCTGCCCAAAATAATCTGTAAGATGCTTGCATGTTTTCAATATATCTAGATTAAATCACCATTTGTCCACACATATAGAAAATTTCAGATCAAGCTTCAGTATAGCCTGGGTAGTAAGTTTTATGTGGTGCTGACCCATCAATATATATTAATAATTCAAAATGGCAATTTTATGTTCTTGTTATGGGGGAAAAAAAAAGTTGAAGTTGTAAGGAGAAAAAATATTGTTAAACAGAAATGCAATTTAGTATAAGAATATACGTTGAAAGAAGAAAGAAAATGTAATTTCTAGGCTCATATCCAAAAAGCACTATAAACACATAAGTAGAGTGAGACTATACATATGCTGGCAACTATACATATGTTTTAATACCTTGTCTAATTGGCAACCTCCATTATTTAATGCTCACGACTTCAAAATGGTATCTCTGCACCTACAAAATTCATTCACTCATTTTTGTTGCAATAGCAAATAATGCAAATTTATAGTCACATGTGGCTTTGTGAGAGTATTGATCACGTCCTTAATTAGCTGCATCTATGCTCTGCAGAATAAGGATCAAATATGAAAAAATATATAGAGAAATATATATATGAAATATATATGAAAAATATATCTTTCACCCACCCCCCCCCCCCCCTTTTTGAAGGGGGGGGGGGC